>NC_132878.1:9459309-9621809 GCF_030463535.1 Salminus brasiliensis | reverse complement strand
TTTCAGTCTTTATATTTATATCACTCTCTCACCCTTTCTGTCTTTATATTTACATTTATTTTATTTTTCTCTCTCTGTTACTCTTATGTTCTTACTTTTTTTTTTCACTCTCACTCATTGTCTGTTTGTCTATCGCCTTGTTTCTGTCTTAATATTTATCTCACGCTCTCACATCTCACTCTTCCTATTCGTTTTTTTTCTCTCTCTCTCCCCCTCTCTCTCTCTCACACTGTGTCTGTCTTTCTATTTCTCACTCTCTCTTTATCTTCCTCCTTCTTTACATTTAACTTTCTCACCCTTTATGTTCTTCTGTCTCTCTTTGTCTCTGTGTCTCTGTGGAGGACAGATGTGGGTGGTTGGTGTGGTGCCAGATGTGCCACGAGATTGGCAGGAGAGCTGTTTAGAGGAAATGTCAGGGGCCATTTTGTTTAGTCAACACTGTTAGAGTGAGAGAGAGTGAGCGAGGGGCTGGATGAAGGGGATGAGGGGCTAAAGTGCTGCTTCATCCGGGCAGAGATGAGACTTGCTTCCGCTTCATGGTCTGAGTCTGTGTTGTGTCGAGCGCCACCTTTCATTCAGACTGGTCCTGCTGTCCTACACTACAGACTCTCACCACAGTCACCCCCCTCCTCTTCCTCTTCCTTCCTCCCTCTCCGTGCCCCTGTGGAGTGTGTTCTCGGGGGAGGTTGGCTGGTGATAATGAGGACTCAATCTCGTTAGGATGACAAAAACCCGGTTAGACAGACTGAGCGACGGGGGCCGGCCGTCAACAGAGGCAGAGATATCGGTATCCTCTCACGGGGGAGTGCAGAGGAGGAGACGGAGGGGGACGAGCACGGCAGGAGAAGAGGAAAAGAAAAGCACGGCAACTCCAGGAAGGGTGTTGCAGGTGTTCAGACTACAGGAAGAACTGAACTTTCGGCTGGCCTCTTTATTTTTCCATCGTCTCTCAGGCTGACTTAGTTCTGATTTGCTGATTTTGCTCATTCATGGAGAAGGACCTTTATTTAGCGAGCTGCTACACTGTGGTCTGATTCACTAGCTTTTCATGTCGCCCTGAGGTCAAGAACAGCCGCACCCTGATTGATGACATGTTACTTTTTACCCAGTTTTTACCCACTTTTCCCCACTTCATGCCAAGTTTCTTATTTTTAATTTAATAGTGTAAAATAGTACCATTAACTATTTTACACTACATTTTTACCCTTATTTTATCAGTTTCTTTTACACACTTGTTTTACCAATTCATTTTACTAGTTTCAACCCTTTTTTTTTTACCAGCTTTAACCACATTATCTTTTTTTATCCACATTTTGTGCATTTTAACTTATTTTTAATATTTTTACCCTTATTTCACCCATTTTTTACTCCATTGTCTTTTTCCCCACCCGCTTTTTTACTCAGCTGTCCACTTTTTACCTACTTTTTTTACTCAATTTTTAGCAATTAGTTTTATCAGTTTTTACTCATTTTTCTTTACTCAGTTGTCGTCTTTTTACCCACTTCTTAGTCATCTCTTTTGCCAGTTTTCATCCACCTTAGTTTACTAGTTTTAACTACTTTTACCTACTTTTTTTTTTTTTTTTTACATTTTTGTGGTCATGAAGGGATGCACATGGTCAGCAACACTACTCAAATAGTCGCTGACATTCAGGCTATTGTGGATTGATATTAACAGGACTAAAGTATCCCCCCCTCACCACCTTATACATTATACCACCTCCACCAGCCTGGACTGTTGACACAAGGTAGGTCGGGTTCATAGATTCATGCTGTTGGTGCCAAATTCTGACCCTACCATCTGTAGTGCGGTGCCTCAGAAGAATTCGAGGCTCATCAGTGCATCATTTACTGCAGCCTCAGCTTTCTGTTTCTGGCTGACAGAAGTGTGAAGCGGCTGCCCCCTTTTCTGCGGATTGCACTGCTGCCACGCGATTGGTTGATTAATAGCTGCTTAATGCTTAAATGATAGCTGTACAGGACTTCTTAATAAAGAGCTCCTTGAGTGTACATCTCCATCTCTCTCTTTCTCTCTCTATCCCTCTCTCTTTCTCTCTATCCCTCCCTCTATCTCTCTATCCCCCTCTCTCTCTCTCTCGCTACCCCCCTCTCTCTCTCTACCCCCCCCTCTCTCTCTCTATCCCTCTCTCTCTCTATCCCTCTCTCTCTATATATATATATCTCTATCTTGCTCTCTCTCTCTCTCTCTCTATCTATCTATCCCTCTCTCTATCTCTCTATATCTCTATCTCTCCCACTTTCTCTATTTTGCTCTTTCTTTCATCTTTCCCTCATCTTCATCTGCTCTCTCTCTTCCTCTCTTTCCCTCATCTTCATCTGCTCTCTCTCTCTTCCTCTTTCCCTCATCTCCTTCATCTGCTCTCTCTCTCTCTTCCTCTCTTTCCCCATCTCTTTCATCTGCTCTCTCCCTCTCTCTCTCTCTCTCTCTTTCCCTTTCCCTTTCCCTCATCTCCTTCATCTGCTCTCTCTCTCTCTCTCTCTCTCTCTCTCTTCTTCTCTTTCCCTCATCTCCTTCATCTGCTCTCTCTCTTCCTCTCTTTCCCTCATCTTCATCTGCTCTCTCTCTCTTCCTCTCTTTCCCTTTCCCTCATCTCCTTCATTTGCTCTCTCTCTCTCTCTCTTTCCCTTTCCCTTTCCCTCATCCCCTTCATCTGCTCTCTCTCTCTCTCTCTCTCTCTCTCTCTCTCTCTCCTTTACTTTCTCTCATTTTTTGCTGTTTCTTTTTCTTCTTTCTCTCTCTCTCACTCTCTTGTTTTGCTTGCTCTCTCTCCTTCTCGCCCTCCCTCTCTCTCTCCCCCTTCATCAGTGGTGTGATTTTGAGAATAGCAGTAATCAGTCTAGCCCCAGGAGCCCCCATTACTGACACACAGGGCCGTTCCCCATTGTCACTCCCCCCTCCGTCTTTCCATTTCTCTCCCCTCTCTCTCTCTCTCTCTCTCTCTCTCTCTCTCTCTCACTTACTCACTGCCTCTCTCTCCCTGTTTCTTTCTTGCTCACGCTCTCTCACTCTCCCCCACCAAACAAATCACGTCACCCCATCGCTCTTATCTCTGCTTCTTCTGCCTGATCGAAAGCTCCTCTCTCAGCTCTTCTGTCTGACCGGGGGGGGGGGGGGGGAGATGCAGGGGAGATGCTGGACCCCTTTCTTTTTCTCCATCTCAGCTCATACCTTCATTTCCTACCAGCTACCAGCGCTTCTACTGCTCTGAACAACAAGCTGGGCGAGACAGTAAGAGTGAGTGAGAGAGGAAGAGGGGGGCTGGTCAGAATAAATGAAGGTGGGCAGTAATATAAGAGCTGTATAATAAAGTACTCAGAACATCTGTGGTTTGAGAAGGAGTGTGTGTGTGCTATTGTATCAGTGGTAAATTACTCCCCCATCCCTCTCTTTAATTTAACATGTAGACCCTCACTCTTGCACACTCTCTGTCAGCATATACACTATATGGACAAAAGTATTGGGACACCTGCTCATTCATTGTTATGAAATCAAGTGTATTAAGAAGAGTTTATCCTACTTTCTGTACTGTCTGAGGAAGAAGGCTTTCTACTAGAATCTGGAGCTCTGCTGTGAGGATTTGATTGCATTCAGCAGCAACAGCATTGGTTAGGTCAGGCTTTTGGATGATTACCACCCTACCTCATCCCTGACTCCGCAACATTATTAGGAACGCCGTTCCACTGTGCCACAGCTCAAAGATGGGCAGGTGAAACCCCTCTCACGCCTAGAGGCAGAGGGTCCTATGCTATTGGCAGTGCATCTCTACAGGGTCTAGACATGTGCACATGTGTGTGCATTTGTGCATCTGTGTCAGCAATTGTGCAACTGAAAGAAGCTGAATGCATTCATTAGATGAAGTGTCCACAAACATTTGGCCATACTGTGTGTGCTTATTTACTTTCTCATCCTATCACTTTCTTTCCTCTGGTTCTACATCTCTCTCCTTACTCTTTACCACTCTCTCTCTCTCTCTCTCTCTCTCTCTCTCTCTCTCTCTCTCTCTCTCTCTCTCTCTCTCTCTCTCTGTGTGCTGCTTCCTGTCTCTATTCCAAGTTCTCCCAAGAGCCTTGTGTCTAGGCCAGATGTGCCCTGCCAACATCTGGACGAAAGCATGACACACGAGGCTGAGTGTGTGAGAAATCAGACCTTATCATAGAGAAAGCGGTATCTGTGAGAGAAGGAGACAGACTGCAGACACGAAGGAGAGAGACAGGCAGAGAGAGCACTCGCGCATGTGAGAGAGAGAGGCAGACAGATATGGAGACCGAGACGGAAAGACAGAATTCAGACCCTCATACCTGATTCAGACCTGTCTCCTCTGCTGTGGTCAGAGACAGAGAGTGAGTGAGTGAGTGTGAGAGAGAGAGACAGTTGGTGGGGTGGTAGAGAGAGAAAGGGGAGGGTGGTGTAGGGTGGTGTGGAGTGGCTCCTTCACTTCAGTGGTTGAGTCTCTATAATTGCTACTCATGGAGGCTCCCCTCAGGGCGTCGTGCTGCTCATCAGTCTCCAGGCCAGCAGCCCTCTCACCACACACACACACACACACTTACACACACGCGATATGCAGCATCTCCAGGGCGTGATTTGTCACCCTGACAGAGAGCTAATCTGACAGGGCGTCTGCCCTCGGAGAGACGCGCCGCATTTTCTGATCCAGACCATTTTTTTTTTCGTCCCTCGCTCACTCAGTGTGTCTCACTCTCTCGTTTCAGTGTGTGTGTCTCTCTCTCTCTTTCTCTCTCTCTCTCTCTCTCTCGTGCTCTCGCTCTCTCCCACAATCACACCTTCTGTCTCTCGCCCTGTCTCTTGCTCATCTCAGCCACTTTTTTGTGCTCTCTCACGATTCTTCACTTGCCCCCCCGATCTGTCCCTCAATCACATGTCCTGTCTCTCTCACTGACTGTCTCTCGTGCGCTCTCTTTCGCTTTGTCTCTGGTTAATCTCTTGCTCCCTCTCTCAAGCGCTTTGGTCTCCTCTCACTCATGGGTGTCTCTCTCTTTCTCTCTTTTTTACACACACACACACACACACACACACACACACACACACACACATACACACAGTGTTTCTTTCTACCCCATAATCTCTCAATCACTCACTCGGACTCTCACTCAGTTCCGGCTTGTTTTCACTCTCTCGCTCTGTCTCTCACTCTGTCTCTCTTGTTCGGTCTCTCACTATGTTCAGTTTCTGCTTGTTCTCACTCTCTATCTCTGGCTCTCTCGCTCGATTTCTGGTTGGTGTCTCTCTCGCAATCACTCACACTGTCTCTCTTTTGCTCTTTTTTCTCTTACTCCTGATTGGGAGTTTCTCTCTCTCTTTCTCTCTCTCTCTCTCTCTCAATGCCTGTACCCAGTTTATAATGGGCATGTAAAACTTCTCGAGAAACTACAAACCCACACATCAGAATGAACAAATCGTCGCTGTTACACAAAAACCTTGTATCTCCATTTTTCACTCCATTTTTTGACGTAATGGGAATCTGGCAGCTGTCTGTTGCATTGTATTACAATTTCTTGATGAATGAACCAATAGAAATGCTCCACAATGACTTGAAGGATCTAATCTTTTACTTTGACTTCCAGTCCATTCCATACATTGATATAAAGTTGACATTGGTGAGATGCAACCCATTACACCCCTAATGAATACAGAAGAGGTAAAGCAGCATTATAGAGAACTTTTATTTCTTGCTCCTGGGCTCCCGGTACCTCTCCCTCTAACCCTAACCCCCTAAAGGGCCTGGTTTACATGCATTTCTGGACAAGCTGAAACATACAGAGCAGTCACTGAAAGGGAAAGAAGCATATGGACTGAGGTGGCTCTGGGTACACACAGCCCTACACAGTTTTTACAAGCGTTGTCTTGCCCACTTCCCCAGAGTCACATACTGCAGTTAGCACTGTGCTGAGCCCGGAGCCGCAACGATGGATGCTGCTGTCTCTATTACAGTCGATTGAAGCTGCTGTTTTAAGGTAAAATTGCTCCATAATGTTGCTTTAAGTTAGAATTGACTCCATGTTACATCTTGCCTCACTGTTCTCTACATCATACAGGCATACAGGGGCAGTGGTGGCTCAGCGGTTAGAGCGCCGGGATAACGATAACAGGGTTGTGGGTATGATTCCCGGGCTTGGCAAGCTGCCACTGTTGGGCCCTTGAGCAAGGCCCTTTACCCTCTCTGCTCCCCCCGGGCGCTGGCAAATACGTGCACCTTTACCTTTACCTTTATACAGTGACAGAACCCACTCGACACAGCCCCAGTACACCCCTCTATCAGTTCAGGTTAGTGTTCCAGAGGGCCGTGCATCTAAATTACAGCCATGAAGAACAGCTTCCATAATCCGATCACTGCAGAGAACAGCAAGGCTTCAACTTTTCAGGGCGGCTCTAATTCACCACGTGCTCACGGAGGATGGGAGAGAGCGACCGGGAGAGGGAGCGAGTCAGTTCAGCGTGCAGAATGAGTGCTGGAGCGGTAGAATGGAGTGACCTCGCTGTGAATCGGCCTGTGTTGAGCGGCCTTGGTCACAGTGGCGAGCCTGGAGATGAGGGAGCCAGGGGCGGATGGAAATGCATGTAAATGGGATGGTGTGTGTGTGTGTGTGTGTGTGTGTGTGTGTGTGTGTGTGTGTGTGTTTGTGTGGGAAGGATCACTAGTTCTGGATCAGAGTAGTAGGGAAGTGCAGGTGGGTGCACATCAGAAGCTCCCCTCCACCTTCATTCACTCCATGTGCTCTCTCTTTCTCTCTCTCTCTCTCTCTCTCTCTCTCTCTCTTCCCTCAAGTGATGAAAGCTTGTTTAATACAAAGGCTCCCTTTCAGCAACCAGACAGCAGTTTCACAGAGAACGCTTATCATCGTCAAATTCTCTCTCGCTCTCTCGCTCTCGCTCTCTCTCTCTCTCTCCCCCCCTCTCTCTCTCTCTCCCTCCCTCTCTCTCTCTCTCTCTCTCTCTCTCTCTCTCTCTCTCTCTCTCTCTCTCTCTCTCTCTCGTCTTTGCTGTCTTTCCTTTCAACAGCTTTTCCTTTTCTCTCCTGTAGACGCATCAAACGTGTCATACCAGCTTGAGAAAGTAAAGCTTTTTTTCCCTCTCTCTCTCTCTCTCCTGTAAGAACTATCGGGCATGAGTGAAAAGACTCCTGAAAAAAATCCCTGAAGTGCATCTCTACCTAATTTTCACACACACAGTGTGAAATATCCAAAACAACCAGTGAACTTAAACGTGTCCGTAGAGGTTTGTATATAATGTTGATTTTGGTAAAATGCAGAAAAAAAATCCTTTGGGGACGAGTTTCTCTCAGAGCGCCTTGTGTGTGTGTACCCCTCCATTATTAGTAAGTGACTGTCACTGCCCACATACTTCTATGTGTCCTGTATGCTGGCATGGATGTTCACACAATGGCAGTACATCCACTAGAGGGCAGTTGAGAGTCAAAGGTTTTTGACTACAATAAAAAAAAAAAACATAAAACAAAAAGCAAATTTTTCATGAAACATAACAGAAGAATTACTTACAGCAAACTGTTAAGCAGTAGCCTGATATGATGAGAGTACCTTAATGCTGACTGTCTGCCGATATGGGTCCGGTCTTTTTTATAGATAATACAGCTCTGCAACTTTGGTAAGACTTTCTGTTAATAAACACCAGTAAAATGACTATTTTTAGCGAACGGATTCTGTAAAAAAATAAATAAACAAATAAATAAATAATTAAAAAAAAATATATATATATATATATATATTTTTTTTTTAATTATTATTTTTTTATTATTATTATTCATTAAAATAAAGTTCATTGCTCTTTAAAAGGGTGCAATTGTATTATGCTTTTATTATTATTATTATTATTATTAATATTATTTCCAGTGGCACATAATTGTCTTAAAATGACAGTAATATTGTTTACTGCAGTGAATTGTGGGGCAAAGTATTATCCAAAAGATATTAATCAGGTCTACTAATCAAGATTAATTCTATGTATTGTAAGTGTATTCAGATCACATTACTTTTATTGACTGTTACAAAATGCATTACTAAATACATTTAAAACAGTATTTTGACCTTTTTACCATTTTAAATATAAATTAAAAAGAGCTATTCTGCCCAAATTTAATTAGTTTATGTTGTTTTGAAATAACAGTTTAAAAAATATATATATTGTTTTATGCTCTGGTAACATTTACAGTACACTGAGTTTTTACTCTATGTAAAAAAAAATGGTTGAGTCAAAACAAGCTATGTCAGTTTTGTAAGAGCCTGCTTACGCTTAGCCACTTCATGCATCTCTGGCTGATTGCATAGCTGTCCAATCAAGGCAATCAAGAAAAGGCCAATGCAGCCAAGAAGCACTGGAGACAGATTGCTGTCTGATCACTCAAACCACTTCAGGAGGAGGTCTAAGATGTATTGGAGGCACAAGCCAAGTGTAAATACATCCATTTCTCGTTTCTTCAGGACACTTATTAAAATGTCAGCTCTACTTAAACGGAGAACTACACAGTGATCTTGACGTTCATCTGCACTATAAGAAAGTAAATGATAAGAGTGCTTCTCCAGTGGCGGTGCCATATAATAATAAGGGTAGCACCATGCAGTGCAGACATATCAGAGGTATGTATGATCTTCAGGCTACTGAATGACATTAACCCAGCTTCTACAAGCATACAAGACCACCCATTACCCTCCCTTACTTTCCAGTGATGGGTGATGAAGATCAGCTGGCAGCATTAATTCTACTGCTGCGTTGTGGAGCCTGCGCTCATTTTCTGCTTCATAAGTGCACATCCTAATTAAACGTTCTCCACCGCAAAGATGCTAAGCTTGAGCAAAAGATTTATTTCTCCCTCAGAGATATAACCTTACCCTCTTAAATGAACTCCAAAGAATCTGAAAACTCTCATTTGCTTTCCTTTTTGGCCTTAAGCCTGCTGTTCCCTGCACTCAGCAAGATGTAGCGAGTAGGGCAGAGGGAGAAAGCTCTCTAATTAATCAGCTCATTTAGAGCCAAGGCCGCACTTATTACAATAAAGCTTCTGCTGCTGTCTGTTTAGAAATACTGCTGAGGTTTGGAGGCCTCAGTAGCCAGGCCAGGTCTTTCACTTATACGAGTTCAGCCAAGGGTGTGTGTGTGTGTGTGTGTGTGTGTGTGTGTGTGTGTGTGTGTGTGTGTGTGTGTGTGTGTGTGTGTGTGTGTGTGTGTGTGTGTGTGTGTGCGCGCTTGTTAATGTGCAAAGAATCCGTCTTACACAGATGACTAAAGATGTACCAATATGTGAATAGCCAGTATCATGTAAGTAATTTTGTTAGTAAAGGTGATAGGTGAAAGGGTTCTTTTGAGTGAAGCCACTGAAGAACAATTTTTGGTTCTAGAAAGAACCATTTTTGTAAAAGAGATGTAAATAAAGAACCTTTAAAGCTGAAAAAATTGTGCTTCGGAGCACCATTATTATTCAGAGTACATGTGTCTTATAATGCAGATACTTGTTTCCAATAGATTCTTCTATGTTTCCAATATTATCCCACATTCCTACACCATTCCTGCACTATTTTTTGGCATAGAACTGCAGAACTGAAGAAGTAGCTGATAAAAGCCCTGTCCTTGAGAATAATGCCAAAGCCCACACATTTTATCACCGTATTGCATCGTCAGCACTCCAACCTTTCAGGTGCACTCTTAAAACCTGAAGGTTCCCAAATGCTTATTGGCTTGGACACTCGGTTGTAGGTGTGTATAGAACTTGCTATGCTATGTGGAGCTTATTTTGAACTTCCACTTCACATACTTGATCACGTATCTGATGGTTTTTCTGCAAAGAACCTTTTTTTCACCTGTATAAACCACTTAAAATGTCAAGGGTGAATGTTTTATTGCACTTTTTAATACCAAAGAATAGCCCCACCAGTGTGGGGAAGTCCCTGTGCAAGCCCCTGGAGGTTCTTCAGTTTAGAACTGTGGAGGCACTATCCAGTGCTTCGAGGAACCTTCAGGGAACCTTTTTCTTCTAAAACCCTCTTCCTAAAGAGAGATTCCAACTTAAGAAGTTCCTCTACAGTTTCAAATTGTATGCTTATGCTTTCCACAGTGTAGTTACTGGATAATACACCTTAGCATGTAATAAGCTGAAAGTGTTGAGGGGTTAAGAGACGTTTAAACCCAGTTTTGAGTCGTCATTATTTTATATTTGACAAATCCTGCTCTTGAAACCAAGGAATATACTTTGATTAATGTAATGTCCCGGTTATGGATGGCTGTGACTTTGCTTTTAAGTTTCAACAGGTGGCCTGTGTTAAAGCATTCAGCCAGCCCAGACCGTGTGTTGTGTCCTACAGTGCACTGCAAACAACATAACCATCAAGATTATTCCAGGATCAGACCAATCGTTTTAAAAACCATGACACATTAATGCAGAATTTAATTCATATTTGTAGCCAGATGCCATTATATGCTAAAGTTTGAGCACCGCTGTTCAGATAATGACGTGGTTGGTGTGGCGCAACAGATAACACCACTACCTGCCACTGAGCTACCACACCATGTTGGAGACTGGGGTTCGATTATCCTGGGTGACTATGCTGCGCTACACCAATAAGAGTCCTTGGGCAAGATTCCTAACACTCCATTGGCCCACCTCTGTAATACGGGTAACCTTGTAAGTCGCTCTGGATAAGAGCGTTAGCTAAATGCCATAAATGTAAATGTAATTCGATTTTCAGTGTATTGGCTGATTTCTGGAAACAATCCATCATATAAATTGTGCCATGCCATTTGAACACCCCACATCATTTTCCCCTAATATGTTAAATGAAGCCAGTAGTCAGTAACTGTGCACTGAAATGTGCAGAATGTACCTGTGAAGGATTTGTTCATTTATTTTCACTTAAACAGTCAACAAAGCATGTAATGTGACCTGGTGTGCCAAGACGTTTGCATAGTTTAATGGTAAGTAAATCAGAGGGACTCTGAGTGGCTCAGCGGTCTATTGCGCTGCTACTGTGGACCAGGGGTCGCAAGTTTAAATCCCCTTCTATGCTGCTTTGCCATCAGCAGCCTGAGTCAGAGAGAGCATAATCGGCCATGCACAATTGGCTGTGCTCTCTCCCCTCATCTCTTTCAAAGCAGTGTTGGCTGGCACAAGCATCTGTTACCTGGTGCAGTGCGGCTGAGGACCCTGCGCTTTCCCATGAGCATGTTGGCTGCCCTGTGATGCCACGTCGGCAGCAGATGTAAAAAGGGGCAGAGACTGGCTTTACATGTGTCTTTACCCCCCATTGCTAGTGCAAGGGGGAGCTAGGAAAGGCAGAAATTGTGTCCCAAGACAAATTGGGAGAAAATAGGTCATTTGAATTCAAATTTTGTAAATTAAAGAAAAGGTAAGCAAAGCAGGTAGCAGTAATGATGATAATCACAATAACATTGATACTGATGATAGCAGCTATAGACTTCTGTCTGTAACTTAACTTTCCGTTCTTATTTAAGCATAAAGAATCTGCAAGAAAATTCATTCACACACATGATTTGGCATGCATGCAAAATCAATCGTTCCATTTCCCACCCAGTAGCCCAGACTCCCCCATCACATGATGCTACCAGTGCTGGAGGGGTGAACGCTAGCACATGCTTCCTCTGAGTTGCATTAAGCCAACCAACCTCTTCTTTCCAAACTGCTGCTAACGCAACCTCATTGAACAGTTAAATATGCTTAGAGGAGAACTGCCAATTCTGTTACATTAGCTAACAGACGCCTGCACTGGTTGATATGGAGAGAGAGGAGAACCATCCTACCCACCAAACAAAGCCAGTTGTGCTCCTAATCTCCGAATGATCCAGCAAACGCTTAGACAGCTGGGCCACTCAGGATCTTGCATCCTACATTTGTTGATCTTCAGATCACAGATATTACTTGGAGCTGAAATCTTTAAATCTTGACCTTCAAGGTATAGATTTGAAGACCTATAGGATACAGACAGTCAATGGCATATCAGAATAAAACCAGTCTTGATTTTTAACCAGTTGAATCGTTCTGCTAAGGATAGTTTATCCTGCCGCCGTCATTTGCACACAAACCGATCAGTATTTGTCCCTCTTCAGTTCCACAGTGAACCCGTCCCGAATCCAGACGCCCATGCAGAATTCATGACTGCTGGGACTTGTCGAGACTTCACACACTTTGAGATTCTCTCTGTGACACTCGCATACACAAACAGACACACATGCGCGCACAGAGATGATTGACATAAGGAGTTTTTTTTAAAGACTGTAACAGATGCACTTGTCGGGCATTAATGTGGCTGGGAGAGTGCTGATTGGTGCTCGGAGAGCTTTGTCAAGGTGTGTCTGTGTGTGTGATCCCTCTGTGCTACGCAGGAACTGGCACCTGTGGTGTTGATGGCGAAGAAGTGTGCTGGTGAACATTCACCTGCTTCTGGTGCTGTCTGCGCAGTTTGTCACATACACACACATCTTGCGCTTCACTTGCGTCAGTACCAGATAGTCGCCTTTTAAATGCCTTAACGCTGCATTATTCAGTCATTAGGGAAGAGGCAGTTTTGCCCTGTATGCTGAAAACCAAATCTGTATGCTTGAGAGCACCATTTTCTACCAGTAGGACCATACTGCAGGCCCGAGCAGTCTAGTGTGTTTTAATGCTTCTTCAATGAATCAAACGTAATTCTCAAATGATTTAGCTTCAGTAATCTCCATAGAAAAGCATGAGTAATGAAATGGGACGCTCTGGAACAGCTGTACATTAGCGGCCCCCATGACCAATGGCAAGCATTAGCTAGAGGGATATGAGGCCTTCCAGGATTAGGCTATGGAGCAGTGCAACTGGGTTCTCTGGAATGACGGAGCTCCATCCAGTACATTTAGGATGAGTTGAAATGGTCCAGAATGGTCCTGCTCCTCCAACATCAGTACCTGACCTTCCTCATGCTCCCATCGCTGAACGGAGCTGGGTTCTCTGGATGGAGCTCCATCCAGAACCTTTGGGATGAGTGGAGTGACAGAACCAATCGTCCATCATCGGTACCTGGCCTCACTGATCTTATGGCTGAATGCATCACAGCAATGTTCCAGCATCTAGTATAAAGTCTTCCCAGAAGATTAGAGCCTTTTACTGCAGCAAAGAGTAGATAAATCTCTCTGCATGCCTCCTCAGATTGAGCTCTGCTGGTCTGTATTCTCACCAAGAGGCTTCCTCCCCAGAAGAGAAGAGACCGTTCCAGTCTTTCTGACCTTCCACCTGTTCTGCAAAGATGAGCTCTCTCTCTTTTCTCTCACTTTCTCTCCTCATTCTCCACCATCCTTCCTATCTTTCTTCTTTATCTATTTCCTGAATGTCAGGAGCCTTTTGTGGGAGCGCTGAGACAGGGAATATGAGAATATCAGGCCAGTCAGATTTAGAGCCGCTCTGGTTTCTGACTCTGAGTCTCTTGCCTTTCTCTGCAACTTCACATTTTAGCTGCCCTCTGATTAAGCACTCTTCTATCTTACACTTCTTGTTGCTAGGGGCTTGCTAGGCAGTTGGTATGGTATTCCAGGTGGTTGCAGTCACCTAGCAGCACCATCGCAACAACCTGGAATACTGTAGCAACAGCAACGCAACACTATGAAACAATATCATCCTAGTGACCATGTAGCAACAACCTAGCAACTGCCTGACTACAAGAACCACTTAAGCTGACCTACTTTTAACTATTCTTGATTTCATATTTCCATTTTTTCTAACAAATGTATCTCTTATCTCTATCTCTGTCCAGGGGACACTACACAGAGGATGAGATCAGCTCAGTATCCGACCCCCGCGGAGCTGGATGCTTATGCTAAGAAGGTAGCCAACAGCCCACTCACCATCAAGATCTTCCCCAACAGCGTCAAGGTTCCGCAGCGCAACCACGTGCGCCGCACCGTCAACGGCCTGGACACGGGCGGCCCTCGCTACAGCCCCTACCCCCCTTCCCAGCCAACAGCCAAGGCCGGCCTCCTGGCCATCGTCAAGGCGCCCATAGTCAAGGGCATTGTCAAGGACTTCGCCGGTACACGGGCGCACCTGCACCCAGAGGCCATGATGAGCGCCCCCGGAGGCCCGTACGCTCCTCCTGCTGGTGCCAGCACTTTAACCCTCCACCACGGGCCGCAGCCGCTCCCCAGAGCGCCCGCCCAGCATCAGCAGGGGCTTCCCCAACACACACAGACTCTCCAGCCCCTCCAGCAGCCTCAGCCTCAGCAGCAGCAACAGTCTGGAGCACCACACCAGGGGTGGGCAGTTATTTCAGTGCTTCTTTAATTAAATGCTGATTATATTTTGCCCATTATATCATCTGGAACAACACATACAAGGTCATCGCTGTCACGCACAAATCTTGCATTACCGTTTTTGCAGTTTTTCTCGTTTTGACATGATGTGAATCTGACCGTAGTTTTTTTACATTGTGTCCAACCAATAATTTGGACCAATATAAATGCTCCAATTGACTCTCCTGTAAAGTTGCCATTTGGAGATCTGAGTTTTTTTGCGCGACAGCGATGATTTGTGTGATATATACTTTAGATGTAAACCAAGCTATTCGGGCTGATTTGGTGGGACTTCTAGAGAAACATACCTACGATTTCTTTGCGGTGGTGGTGGTAACCAGGGGATGTGATGTTTACAACACAAATATAGCCGTTTTAAAGACTATTTAAAACCAGCAGTGAACTTGCACATCTTCTGAGTTTCATATGTAATGTTTATGTGGAAAAACACCTTACATGTACCCCTCCACCAAGCTTGGGTTGTAGTTATATTGTTTTATTATAAAACAAAGTCATCACCATTTTATGTAATAGCATTTTATGTTCACAAGTTAAGTTCACATCAAACCAATCTGAATGACATTTACATCTAAAAAATTTTTATGCAGAATGTTTGAAAAATTAGTTAGACCTTCTCCTTAAATGATGTCGTACCTGTTTCACATGTGGTACAAGGACATGTAATGTTAATGCAAGTGAATATTAATAAGAAAACCCTGTTTTTTAAGTGCACAAATAATGGACAAAAACTTTCTTGTGAGAGTCTTGTAAATAATGCACATTTTTATAGCTCATAATATATGTATGTAATTTGCACAGTCCTTGATTAATTGCTGTCATAACCTTGGGGATTAATAAAGTTTCAATGTATCTATTTATCTCAGGCATCACCCCCCTTCCGCTATGCCCCAGCACCCCCAGGGCATGGGCAGGACGCAGCCTCTGTCGCACCCTCCTGCTCTGGCACACCCAGGTCCACAACCCCCTCCTGCTGTCCTGCTCCAGCAGCAGCAGCAACAGCACCTCCAGCAGCCTCCACCAGGCCTGCAGGGCGGCGCCAGGAAGCTCCCAGACGCCGACGCCCCACCAAACGTGACCGTGTCTACCTCAACCATTCCGCTGTCCATGGCTGGGGCCCTGCACCAGGGCCGGCAGGCTGACCTGAGCAGCATCGTGCACCAGATCAACCAGTTTTGCCAGGCGCGGGCTCAGGGTGCCGGCACCACATCAGTGTGCGAGGGCCAAATCGCTAACCCCAGCCCCATCAGCCGAAACCTACTCATCAATGCTAGCTCCAGGGTGTCTATGCACAGTGGGCACCCCGGTGCCCTCATGCACCCTTCGTGCACCGTGGGACCCCTGGACAAAGCTGCTGCCCCGGCCCCCATGGGCGCCATACCCCCACACAGCATGGGCACCATGAACCGGATGCCTATGTATCACAGTGATCTGAAGCAGCAGCAGCAGCATCCGCAGGCTCTGCAGCACCAACAGCAGCATCAGAACCACCAACAGCACCCAAGTCGTCACCACCACCATCAACAGCAGCAGCAGCAGCAGCAACAACAACAGCAGCAGCAGCAGCAGATGAGGTCATGGAACCAGCATCAGCTAGCCCACCTGCAGCACATTTCAGACGGGGTGGGGCATCCTTGCAAGCCCCCTCAACGGGACCCTACTGGCTTCCCCTGCAAGGGCATGAACTACCCTCCGGAGCTGTGCATGGGGCAGCCTTACACCCTCAAACCCCCCATGGATAAACCCACGCCCTCGCCGCCGGTCGTAAACAACAACAACAACAACAATGGTATGGCGCACTACGCCAATGGGCAGTACTACCACCAGCCGCCGGTGTGGGGCAGCATCCTGCCCACGCCCAACAGCGACAGCTCGGGATCGCAGGAGATGCCCATGCCGTTCCTCAGCACCGCAGGCAACGGCACGGGCAGCACCAACCCTGCCCCGGGGGGAGTGGACTGCGCCCCCACAGGGGCAACGGCTCATTACCGGCCGCCGGCAGGGGTGGCCGTGGTCGCAGGGCAGACTAATCTGATGCAAACGACGGATTACATGGGAGGGGACTTCCAGACGCCCTGCTTCCGAGATCAAAATCTGGGCTTGATGAGGAAGATGCACAGGCCGCCCCCAATGGGCAGGGTGGTGGCCCCCCCTTCCGAGGCCCATGGCCAGCACCCAGGGTACAGATAAGCTCCAATTAGAAATGGAAAGAAAAAAAAAATAATAACAAATCCACAACACACAGGCTCTACTCCTCTGTCTCTGTCCACTGCAGATAGCCACACATACTCTACACTCTATATTCGCTGTCAATCTGTCTTAAAACAGATACTACTTACCGTGAGGAAAAGCATTAATACGCATTCGCATCAAAGATTCAGTTTAAAACCTGAAACCGATCGCTGGACTCCAACACACACATCTAACAAAGAGCAGTGGTTTCTCAATTGTTTTATTTTCCCTTTTAATCTTCAGTCTTGCAAGTGATCAATTTTTAAAGGAGTGCTTTAATTAGGTACCTTTAGGGATCGGGTTCAATATGGCCTCATTCCCACATTAGTTTTTCTCTCCTTTTCTTCCCTCCATGGTGTCTCCTGGAGTGGATCTAAATACAGAACTAAAGTCGTCCTCCAAACGTCTGAGCTGGGTTCTGATCAGGGCAGATTAAGCTCCTTTATCTGCAAACAGCCGACACGGCGGCTTGCGGTTCAGTCCGACAGGCTCAGTAGTGCATCAGGATGCTTTCTTTTCTTTCTTGTTTTTATTGCAGGATCTGAGCTGCGTAAGAAGAAGCAATCTGGTTGCTCTCTCAAGATTGCTAGCAGACAAAGACACCTCGCCGTGACGTAGCTACTGCTTAGAAAGCGCCTCGGCCTTGTTGTCTTCTCCTTGTTCTTCTTCTGCTTAAATAAATATATTTATTTCTTTGTAAAAACAAAATGCTACTTTGGCTACAGACACTTCAGAGTGGTTGATGTATGTCAGGTGACCGATCCAGTCATTTGTTCAGCCTTGTCTGAGCGGGGGCAGAATCCGTTATGCCTCCACTAGACTGCAGTTGGTCCACAATGTCAATTATTTGCCTGCGTCCCTGCTCAGATCTGGACTCCAGTGGTGCCGAGTGCGGAAGACATGCACAGAGATTATGTTCAGTATAAGGGAAGGTGGGGCACAAAGTAACGTGAAATGACTTGAAATCTAACTCTGACTTGTTCACTTTAGGTCGCTTTCTTCTTGTGTTCCCAGTTTCCCCTCACTTTAGTCGTTCCCAGCTCTCACCAGCTACCTTAGTCTCCCTTGATCACGCAATACTACCAGTGCTGGGAGGTTGAAGGCTAGCATGTTTTTGCAAAGATGCAAAACTATGTTGCATGGATAGTTCAACGCATTTGGAGGAGTAGCTCTGTTCTGTCAGCTAACAGACACCCACATTGAGATAAAGGATGAGGGAGGTCAATCCTGCCCACTTGCGGATGGCTGTGGCATCACTGGGGATAGAACTTAAGCCCCAGATAATGGAGCAGGTGTCATTCTGAAGGAGTCCCAGTTCGAGCTAGGGAAGCTAAAGTACAGCCTCCACATGGTAGGGTTGCTAACTGAACTGAAGCCTTCCAGTTACGAACAGAAGTCCAAATCTTCCAATGCGAAAAACATTATTTTAAAGGTTTTTATTCATGTTTGATTGTTTTCAGATATTTTTTGTATTTAGGTTAAATCTGCCTAAATACATAAAAATCAAACAATTGAATTTTTAGTTTTGCATCTTTTTGCAAGACTTTTTTTTTTGTTGACATGTTCTGGACAACTCGCCCCTGGGTCCACCAGTGTGGCAAGTTGCAGTGTGAGCACCCGTCTCTCTTTCAGCTCAGCTGTTCAGAACGGTACATTCTGGAAATGGAGTCTGCATTGTCTTTGTAGCACAGATGTGCCACTTGCTTGTATAAAATGTAGTGAACTTGCCCAAATACTTTGAATTATTTTATTAATAACTATTTAGCAAAAACCCAAAATGTGGTTTGTGCCCCACTCTTCCCTCCATTTCTAAAAGTAAAGGTGCTCTGAACGGTTCTTTGAACAATACCATAGACTAACCACTTTAGGTTTCTTAAAGAACCATTTTTAAAAGATGAGTGTAGAGAACAGTCGTTTAAAGCTCTACTTGATGTAAAGATTCCTCTCCAGTTTAAAGCTTTACACTCACACATCTCTACTACACAGAGTCTGAGTGGTCCAGTGGACTGAGGCGCTGCCACCGTGACCCACAGATTGCAGGTTTGAATCCTGCGTCATGGCTGCCATCTGCAGCAGCCGGAGCCTGAGAGAGCACAATTTGCTTTGCTCCAGGTGGGTAGATCTCCCTCCATCTCCATCATTTCAGTGTGGCCCGGGTGCCTGCAATCCAAAGCATCACAGCTGGGTATCTGACGTTTTCCTCCGAGCGCGTTGGTTGCCTGGTGATGCTGAATTGGCGGCAGTTCGACAGGAGGCAGTGGCTGGTTGCACATATGTCAGAGGAGCCATGTGTCAGTCCTCACAGTCCCTCACAATGATGGGGGAGAGTACTAACAAGTAGGTTGGGCGATAGGCTGTCTCCAATGTGGTTCTTCTATGGTGTCACTCCCAGAACCATTAGCTGCACCTTTTGTTTTTAATCTTAAGGAGTGTACTTTCAGTTATCAGTTCTTTCGTGTTTTTTTTAAGTCTACCGCCAGCTTTACGGCCCTAAGTGCTGCGCCAAATCCAGTGTCTGTTCATGCCTGTAGTGGCGAGTCGCGTCTCGATGGGTGCAGCAGGAAGTCAGCAGCAGGATTGTGAATTTGAATGATCTTAGGAAGACACTGTGGGCTGATGTGAAAAGGAAGGGAGACGCTGGGGTGCCGTCGTGCTTCTGCTTGGTTTTCTTGAGATAGGAAAACGTATTACTTGAATCGCAGGGGTGGGCTTTTCTCTCCCGTTAGATGGTTTGCCATGAGGTTAGCAGGACTAAACTTACTACTGGAGAAGATTGTGTATCGTGGATTGTTACTAATATCGTTTAGCGACTAACGACGAACCAAACTGAGATTAAAGTTCTGTCTGATCCTACGTTTTTCCCCCATGTATCCGCGGAGAGAACGTCACACTTAGGAGATGCTACTGATGCTCTTTAATGACGTAATGATGTGCTTGAATAGACCAAATTGATCACTTGCAAGAAGTCTTGTGGGTAAATCAAGGAGGACGTTTTCTTTTTTTCTTTTTTTTTTGTCTTTTGTTCGTTTTTTTAATGTCGGAGGTGAAACAGCAGATGAATTGTTTATTTTATTGTACACACTGGCTAATCTGCTATACTACTGTAACTCTAAGAAGTGTAATGATTGTGTGAACGGTGGATACCCGTGGATATGATTACCAAGGACTTTTCGTGGATGAAATGGGGTATTTGTGTGTGTGTGTATGAATGAATAAATGAATGAGTGGCCTGGTTTTGTATGAGTGTGTGTGTGTGTGTGTGTGTGTGTGTGTGTGTGTGTGTGTGTGTGTGTGTGTGTGTGAGAGAGAGAGTGTGTGTGTACGTGTGTGTTCGTGGGTGGATTCGCCCACACCCACTCTCTGCTTGCCTCCCTCTGGAACAGCCCTTATAAAGCCTTAAGTATTTGGTCCTTGGACTTTCCTTTGAAAACAAGCATGGTTATTACGGAACCTATAATAATGATAATTATGAAAACGACGAGAAATAGACTATAAAGGAACAGCAATTTTTTTTCCTTGTTTATTTTTATTAACTAAAGCTTTTGTTGAACTAGAAAAGCAATTCCTTAGAATGACTTTACAAATGAAAAATGAAGAAGAAAAAAAGAATCATATTTTATCGTAATTATGTTTTATAGCTGTGTGTAGTTCTGGGCTGTAACAACAAATCTTTTTATTCCAAGTTTCAAAGCTTCAGTTTTGCAATTTGTGACTATTTATAATTATGAACTTGATTTTGTTTTTCTTGTTATTTAAATCTTTTTTTTCCTTGTTTATTTTATTTTATTTTTTTGCTATAGCTGTGAAAAGGAGGAGGGCTCTAGAAGGCCTTTCTCTTCTCTGTCACTCTGTGGCTGTTGAGTGAATGAATGCGTGAGCGAGATCCTGCAGAGCGTGTGAGAGTTGTGCTACTCTTTTTGTAATATTGTAATAATAAAATAAAGTTCTAATTTATGCTTTAAAACTGGCCTCGGCTTTACTAAAGGAGACACTCCTCAACGCCCATTACTCCACCCTCATCTCCTTAATGCCCCATTACTCCACCCTCATCTCCTTAATGCCCCATTACTCCACCCTCATCTCCTTAAAGCCCTATTACTCCACCCTCATCTTCTCAAAGCCCTATTACTTCACCCTCATCTCCTCAAAGCCCTATTACTCCACCCTCATCTCCTCAAAGCCCTTTTACTTCACCCTCATCTTATCTTCTCAACACCCTGTTACTTCACCTTCATCTCCTCAACACCCCATTACTTTTCTTCCAATCTTTTTAACACCCCAATACTCCCCTCCCCATCTCCTAAACAACCCTTTGCTTCTCTTCCCATCTCAACACCCCTTTACTCCACCCTCATCTCCACAATGCCCCTTTACTCCACCATCATCTCCGCAATGCCCCGTTACTCCAACCTCATCTCCTCAATGCCCTTTACTCTCTTTCCCATGTCCTCAACACCACGTTACTCTTCTCCATCTCCTCAACGCCACGTTACCCCACTTTCATCTCCTCAACGCCCTGTTACTCCATCTTCATGTTCTCAACACCCATTACTCTCTTCTCCATCTCCTCAACGCCACGTTACTCCACCTTCTTCTCCCCAACGCCCAATTACTCTCCACCCTATCTCCTCAATGTCCCACTACTCTGCTCCATGTTGGTAATGCCCCGTTATTCCCCCCAATCTCCTCAGTGCCCAATTACTCTCCACCCCCTTTTCTCAACGTCCCATCACTTCACCCGACTACAACATGGGGGAAGCTGGTCAGCGCTCTGTAACATGGTAACATTGCAAGTACAAGTTTTTCTTTTTTCCAAAATGAACAGACCGGAGATGAAGGTGGAGGCAGAACTGGTGAAGGTAAGTAAAGGCAGTAAATCTGTGTAACACACTGAGCAGTTGGAGTAGATAAATCTTTATCACTCAGAGAGCTGAGAAAAGTAAAGCTCAGGGTGAACCTCCTTCAGAGAAATGTATGTAATAGTGCTCAGCATAAACTCATCAGAGCTCATCACAAGACCTCTCAGACAGTGAAGGCTCTCGACTGTTCTCACTGCAGCTAATCGGCACGAGACACATTCTAAGCGTTTATACGTTTATGCTTCTAGAAGCTAGATGTCTTAGTGGGCAACACCACACAGCAGGGTAAAATGCTAACACTATCTCACCCACATGGAAGTTTGCTGCCCACTCAGGCCAAACACCATCGCTATGCCAAGAAGAACTGGTGGGGTATCTGTAGAGTGGCATGATTAGGTGATAAGTGTCTGGAAGAACAGATTTTCCAGCATTGTGTTCAGGCCTGGGAATGAAAGGTTGGCCTAAATGGGGGGAAATGGTTCCAGAGTGGTTGTGTTCACCACCTCTCAACCACTAGAGGTCATGTTTCTTGAATCTTGACTATTGACTTCTTGAAAGCAGCTTCTTGTCCTGTTGGACCTTTTCTACCGTTTTTGATTCAGCTTAGTTCTGCAAACCTAGTGACCTCTTGACCTCTCAGTGGAGCTCTTCCAGCAAAAGTCTCTTTCAGTTGGTCAGACACGTCTTCAGCAGCACCTGTCCGTGATTCTGTTTGGTGGTGAGCTCACAAGTGGGTTCACTTTCTCATTTAACATGATCTGACTGGTGGCTGCTGATCCATGAAATCCTGACTCTCTCACCGTGCTGAACACATGGTGGAAAAAACAAGTCCAAAATGAACGGGAGGCTCACACTCACACGTATGAGCTTATAGCTCAGTGTGTGAGGGCTATTTGGAGTGCTTGAAATGGTGCTTATAATAGTTTCCCCTGTTTAGGTTAAAGTAAACAGGGAAATGAGAGGGGAATTATGTAAATTCTGGGCGTCAGACTCCTTACTAGTGGCTCGATTTACTATACTTGCACACACCCAAACCAGATATGAAAACTGTAGGTTGGTAGGTTAGTTCAGAAAGCAGTTCAGGGTTAGGTCCGGGTGTTTGGGGACATTGTTTCTAAGGATTTTAACATGGAAATTCTGCTGCAGTCCGAGGCTGAAAGAACCGGAGTGATCGCTGTGGAATTTAAAACGAATCCAAGTTACGTCCAAACGTCTCCTTTGAGATCTTTCAGAATTGGAGGCCGTTGTAAAACACCATCAACCATCACCTCATCACCCTAATGCTAAAAACACCCTGACACACTCAATTTCCTTCAAAATGCAGATTGGTCACATTTGTTATTGTACGTTTTTGGACAAGCTAACGCTTCTTTCAGCTGTTTTTTTTAATAATCAATGAAGAAATTAAATAATGTAATGGTTAAGAGTCAAAACTGATCGGAAAAAACATTAAAAGTCTAATGACTTAAATGACAGATCATAGAAGGGTAGAATAAATAAAACCAAGTTTATTAAAAATAGTAAAACTATACCATGACAGTAATCAAGGCATCAAATTTGATAAAGTTTAAAAAAAGAAGAATAAATATAACTAATAATGAAACCATAGCTAAATCTTATTAAAACAGTTGCAGGGTGATTGGAGGTGGATAGAAAACATTTTTAGGTGAGATATGAATTTTAGGTGAGATGCTACATTAGACTAAACAGCAGATCTTCAGAAAATGTCTACATTAAGGAAACGATAAGATTTTGCTGCAGATTTTGAGAAAAGCAGCTGTAACAGCTGTAAAAATCAAGCATGTAACCCATAGCAATCACAAAAAGGCCATGAAATTCTGCTGGCTCTGTTAAGCATAAGTTTGCTTTTACACTTTTCACTAAAATGCATCAGTGGGGTCAGACCAAGCCTGGTTTTTCCTTCCCAGGTAAAAATCAGATGTGGATGTGAAAGATTTCCATGTACATTTGAGTTGAATGTGTTACAGACTCATGTGTGGCACCGCTATGGTCTGATCACAATAATCCGATCACAAGGCATCCTGGCTGTGTTTACAAAAACGTGTTGATCCAAGGTGTAAACTGCCTCCATTGTTGAACTCCATGTGCAGCAACTAGCGACTTAGCTGTTAACTTGTTGGCCGTTAGCTGGCTCATGTAATTGCAACCTATATTTCTCATCTGTTAATGACAATCTTAATGAAAGTCTGATCATCCTACAGATGCTACATCCTACATCCTACTCGTGCTCTACACTAGATAGACACAAGTAGGCCTCCCTAGATTGCAGGCGTTGACTCAAACACCTCCAAAGGGTCCTTTAGTGAACTTTACTCGAGCTAATAAAAGTAGGCTAATGGAATGGCCTTTACAATAGTGGCGGTGATGCTCCTGAGGGGACCTAGTGAGGGCACGTCAACAAGGGGATGAAAAACAGCCGTGAAAAGAGAACAAAGTGTCTCAGGACTACAGCCTGCAGGCTGCATGAGTAAATTAGCAGCGCAAAAACAGGTAGCTCAGCTCTCCTCGTAGCTCCGGCATGGCAACAGGACCGGGAGAAAGGCTGTTTTTACTGGAAGTCGCAGTTTTCATCTGCATCGTATTGCGCTGCTCTTGGCCAGAAATAGCTAGTTAGCATTAATGAGGACTAATTAGCCATCTGTAATGATGAAGAACTGTGGTGCCACCACTGATCCTCATGGGTACTCTACTCTCCAAGGACTGCAGCGCTACCGAACACGATCACCTGCGTCTTTTTGTCCCTTCCAGCTGAAGCAGGCCTGTTTTCCTTCATACTAGGAATGGGTGATCTCACTAATTGCGTGTTCCCCACTGATGCTCAGGCTAATATCCCAGACGGATGCTTTAAAAAAAAAAAGGGGGGGGGGGTGTTTTACTGTACAGTAAAAACTGGGTATGAAACCATTACTTTTGTCCATATCGTGTCTCCTCTCCTCATCACTTCACCCGCGTTGAGCTAATGCTAGTGTCTTTATTGTAATGGATAGCTACAGCTGGCAGCGAGTAACAGAGCGGTGCTAGCGTTAGAGGCTGGTGCTGTGTCCGGAGGTTTGCTGGGGTAAATCTATTAATGCACACTCTGAGTAAAAGCCTTGGTGATGTAGAATAATTATGGCGGGGTCGGGCCGTGTTCTCCATTAGACGTCTAGTTGTTATTAAGTGTGAGCGTGCGAGACAGGATCTCACTGTAACGTCTCCCGTAATGAGATGAATCCCTTTAGAGATGAGGGGAAGTGACCCGAGCTGTAGCCTGTTTAATTCACTAACAGAGGCCTAAAACACACCACACTGTCAACACACTCCGGGAATGAGGGAGCAGGAGGGGCTCTCTCATAATCTCCCATTTCTCCATTTCTCTCTCCCTTCTTTCTCTATTTTATTTCTCTGTCTCTCGTCCTCATTTCTACAGTTCCTCTCTTTATATTGCTCTTTTTCTTTCTCTCACCTTCCCTCTCTCTCTTCCTCTCTCCCCCCTCCCTCTCTCTCTCTTTCTCTCTCTCTCTCTCTTCCTCTCTCCCCCTCTCTCTTTCTCCCCCTGTCTCTCTCTCCCTCTCTTTCTCTCTCTCTCTCTCTCTCTCTCTCCCTCTCTTTTTCTCTCTTTCTGTCTCTCTCTCTCTCTCTCTCTCTCTCTCTCTCTCTCTCTCTCTCTCTCTCTCTCTCTCCCTTTCTCTCTCTTTCTCTCTTTCTCTCTCTCTCTCCCTCTCTCTCTCTTTCTCCCCCTGTCTCTCTCTCCCTCTCTTTCTCTCTCTTTATCACTATCTATCTCTCACTCTCTCGCTTTCGCTCTCGCTTGCTCTATCTCTCTGCCAGCTGGTGTGTAAATGGATGGCTGTGTGTGTGTGTGTGTGTTATTCGACAGTATCAGGAGTGCGGTGGCTGGCAGGGAAGTGAGGCAGACGGGGCAGCTCTGACACTGTGTGAGAGACAGAGGGAGAGAACTAGAGAGAGAGAGAGGGGTCCGGGCAGGTCGGTGTGGATTTGGACCGTCTGTCTCAGATGGAAATTGGAGTTATATAAAGAGGCCACAGCAGGACGCCAGGCTGCCCAGCCAGCAGGAACAGAGTCTGGGGTAGAAGCGTCTTGACCCTCGACTGAACTTTAAGATGGGGGCTTTAATGAGGAGTCCGGCACAGCACACAGCACCATCCCACTGCTGAAGCATCCACTGAACATCCACTGAACACCTACACCATATACAGGCATGTCCTGTGTTCCTGTGGTCCTTTTATACAGCTTTTAAAACTTATACATGATTATTTCTGTGTTTACAGAGGTTTCTGCTTTACACACAGAGGAAACCGCCTGCTCTGGGTGAAAATGCCTCCATACTGCAGAGTATTTGTGTAAGGGCATCAAACAAGGCATCAGGAAAGCTGAGAGAGACGCACTGATGTCCTTTCTCTTGTCTCCAGGTCCCTACACTGAAGAGCCTACAGCTCCCGCACTGCCTAACAGCTTCCACACAGTCCCCCAGTCTCTGTTCAGCAGCTGATCAGTGAGTGAAGCACCGTGCCACAGGGGGGCAGCAGAGCCCAAACAAACCACACATCAAAGACCACACTGAAGCAGACGGTACACTGTCTATTCTTTTAACTGGACGGTACCAATCAATCATTTGTGGTGGGAGGGCTTTTATGAATCACACTATTAAACATGATTAAAGGGGAAGTCCACCATGTTTCATTTTTGGGTTTTGGGTTTGGTGTAGACAAACTCACCAACACTGCAGGGGTTGTGGTGGCTCAGTGGTCAAAGCACCAGGCTAGCGATGACAGGTTTGTGGGTGGGTTCAGCACCTGGGTTAGGCTGCCCACCGCTCTGGGCAGTGTATGCTCACTGTGTCACTGTGTGTGTTTGATCACTAGTGTGCATGAGTGTGTGTTCACTGCACAGGTGGGTTAAAGGTGGGGCCCAAATTCCATCCGTGACCAACACAAATATTAAAAAGTAAGGTGTCTCTTTGCAGTAATGGTGATGGGAACACATGGTCACCATGACAACAAAAAATTTATTTGACCAATATTTAATTTACCATCCAAAACCACAAGAGAACCTAAACTGATGCAGATGGTGTTTTTTTGGGGCCACTTTTTATTAGGAAAAGCTCAACTGAAGATATCTGCAATACAGTGTTTACTAGTAGAAATTCTAATCTCAGATCTATAAAGTCATTCTGAGAAGTCTAAATTCCTTAACGTAGTTTTGACTAGTCATAATACCTCATATTCCCAAAATTTTACAGGAGCAGCAGAAAACCTTCTTAACCTTCAACAGAAGTGAATGTAAGAAGATTGGATTCCAATTGGATTCATAAATTGTCACTTTTGGAGCGTTTCTATTGGTCCGTTCATCCTGAAATTTGGACACAAGGTAAAAGATAACTGTCAGATTTAAACTGTTAAGTGTTATGAGGTCAAAAACGGGGTTCAAGGTTTCTGTGTAACAGTGACATTTCCATAGATTTACAGAAACTCTCACTCAGCTCTGTTTTGTTGCTCTCCAAAAAACATGCATCTCCAAAACAGCAACTTTACAGGAGACATTGAGTTTCAATGGAAGTCAAAGTAAAAATATTTCATTCCAAATCATTTTGAAGCATTTCTATTGGCCCATTCATCCAGAATTATTCACACAGGGCAGCTACAGGGTTCAAATGGATAGGAAAAAAGTGTTTTTTCATTGGACAGTAGTGATTTACATTTTCAGCAGTACAAATTCAAATACAGATGATTATCTTTACTAGTAGAATGTATAACTCCAGATATCTCCACTGTAATCCTGACTCATTAAATAATAGGTAAATGAACTGGATTAAAGTCATCTACAGTTTGGTTTTGAATAGTTATATTATTATTGATCATTTGTACTGATACAGATATTAGTACAGTGCAGGTCTCTGACTCTGTGAAATCAACAGCAGACAACAATATAACACCAGATGTTCAGAGATTCATGATCATGTTTATTTCATTAATTACAACTGTACAAAGTGTATGATACAAAATACAGCATTCAAACATTACAGCAGGACAGCAGTGAAGCATAACTGCAGTCACTTTTTAACAAGGCTGGAAGAAGCACAGAGAAACTGTCTTTAAGTGAAAGTGGGACGGGGTAGTGAAGGGGTAGTATACTATGGAAGTCAAATGGTATCAACATTTACACTTATAAACACACGTGTAAAAAAGTAAAAAAGTAATAAATGACATGTTTTATTAGCATGTGGTGTGACGAGGGGGTGGATTGTCCCACAAAAGTAAGTTTGTAGCTTCGCCATAGATTTGAATTTGTTTGAATGGTTTACTTAAGAAATAAAAAAAAGCATTGATTTTTTTCCTCTTTGAAATTTGTAACGGTCTGGAAATGTAGAACCAGGGGTATAAATCCCCAGCATTGGGCCGTGGAGCAGTGGAACTGTGTTCTCTGGAATGATGGATGGTGCTCCATCCAATACTTTTGGGATGAATTACTAACGCTCTTGATGCAATCAAATCCTCACAGCAATTCTCTTCCAAAATCTAGTAGAAATCCTTCTTCCCTGGCCAGTAGAGACAGTTACTCCAAAAAAACACAGGATAAACTCTTTTTGAATACATTCAAAGACTATTAGAAGAAACAAGAAATGAGCAGATGTCCCAATACTTTTGTCCATATAGTGTATGTAATATTACTATATAAAATAATCACAGACACAAGCTGCTTGCTAAGCTAACTTTCACAGGAACTCAGATTAGCCATGTCATACATCATCTCTGTATAAAACTGCTGCTGCCTGCAGTGCAGGGGCGAACGCTGACTGCTAGAGCTGGGCCTTGAGTTCAGGATGCAACCCACTCTTATGATTATGGCAATTGCTGCTAGTCCTTTTATGGCATTCTACTAATACACAGACTGCCATTAGCGCTAAGCTAACAGCAATGCACTGGAACATTTTGTTTTGGCCCTTTAACGTTAAACGCAGACATTCAAAGCTCTGAAAATACATTCCAGGTTTCATGTGAAGCTTGCAAACAGACACTGTACTGAATATGTACTTAACCGTGTACACCGATCAGCCACAACATTAGCACCACTGACAGGTGAAGCAGATAACACTGATTATCTTCATCTACAGTGTCATCTGATCAGGGGGTGGATATACAGTGGGGAAAAAAAGTATTTAGTCAGTCACCAATTGTGCAAGTTCTCCCACTTAAAAAGATGAGAGAGGCCTGTAATTGACATCATAGGTAGACCTCAACTATGAGAGACAAAATGAGAAAAACAATTCTGAAAATCACATTGTCTGATTTTTAAAGAATTTATTTGCAAATAATGGTGGAAAATAAGTATTTGGTCACCTACAAACAAGCAAGATTTCTGGCTGTCACAGACCTGTAACTTCTTCTTTAAGAGGCTTCTCTGTCCTCCACTCATTACCTGTATTAATGGCACCTGTTTGAACTCGTTAACAGTATAAAAGACACCTGCCCACAACCTCAAACAGTCACACTCCAAACTCCACTATGGTGAAGACCAAAGAGCTGTCAAAGGACACCAGAAACAAAACTGTAGACCTGCACCAGGCTGGGAGGACTGAATCTGCAATAGGCAAGCAGCTTGGTGTGAAGAAATCTACTGTGGGAGCAATAATCAGAAAATTGGAGACCTACAAGACCACTGCTAATCTCCCTCGATCAGGGGCTCCACGCAAGATCTCAGCCCGTGGGGTCAAAATGATCACAAGAACGGTGAGCAGAAATCCCAGAACCACACAGGGGGACCTACTGAATGACCTGCAGAAAGCTGGGACCAACGTTACAAAGGCTAGCGTCAGTAACACACTACGCCACCAGGGACTCAGATCTTGCAGTGCCAGACGTGTTCCCCTGCTGAAGCCAGTACATATCCGGGCGCGTCTGAAGTTTGCTAGAGAGTATTTGGATGTTCTGGAAGAGTATTGGGAGAATGTCTTATGGTCAGATGAAACCAAAGTAGACAGCCCCAAAACATCACTGCTCTAGAGGAGATCTGCATGGAGGAATGGGCCAACATACCAGCAACGGTGTGTGCCAACCTTGTGATGACTTACAGAAAACGTTTGACCTCTGTCACTGCCAACAAAGGATATATAACAAAGTATTGAGATGAACTTTTGTTATTGACCAAATACTTATTTTCCACCATTATTTGCAAATAAATTCTTTAAAAATCAGACAATGTGATTTTCAGATTTTTTTTTCTCATTTTGTCTCTCAGTTGAGGTCTACCTATGATGTCAATTACAGGCCTCTCTCATCTTTTTAAGCGGGAGAACTTGCACAAATGGTGACTGACTAAATACTTTTTTTCCCCACTGTATTAGGCAGTAAGTGAACAGTCAGTTCCTGAAGGTGATGAAGGTGTTAAAAACAATTGAAAGGGACAAGCATAAGAATCTGAGCCACTGTGACAAGAACCAAACTGTGATGGCCAGATAAACCGGGTCAGAACATCTCCCAAACATCAGACAGGTCTTGTGGGGTGTTCAAAGTATGTAGTGGTCAGTAACTACCAAACTGCTTCAAACAAGGACAATCTGTGAACCAGCAACAGGGTCATAGGCACCTAAGGCTTACTGATGTGATCCATGGAGGCCCCACCACAAACCTTACAGGACTTAAAGGATCTGCTGCTAACATCTTGGTGCCAGACACCCTCAGAGGTCTTGAGGCGTCCATGCCTCGAATGCTCAGAGCTGTTGTGGCGGCACAAGGGGACCTAATTAATATTAGGCAGGTAGTGCTAATCTTATGGCTTATTGGAGTATAACAGTTGCACAGTAGAGCTCTGCACTCTTAAAAATAAAGGTGCCTTAAATAAGGAGTCAAAAAAGAGTTTTTTGAGCAATGCCATTGAAGAACGTTTGCTTCCATAAAGATCCATTTTTGAGGTTTTAGAAGTTTAAAGAAGTTTCCTTCACCAAAAATGCACTTCACCTTCACCAATGTTAGTGCTAGTTATTTTAGAGTAGTGTTGACCATGGCTCTTCACCCTGATCTCAACCCTTAAATACCCCAGCCTGCCCCCTTCTTTGGTGTATGGAGTGATACCATTGGTCCATCAGGCGTTGCTGTACGCCAGAGGCCTCATCTCCTGTCCTTCCTCAGGGATGTGGGTCATGGGCCTCCGTCGGCTGAAGTCCCGCAGGAACCCGCGCCAGCTCTGCCCTGTAGAGAGTTTCGTTAGGATTACACAACATTATGTAGCGCTGAGCATCTTCAGAATCATGTTGACACTCCACTGACTGTAATAGGGAGAATGGGGTCTCCATCAACGGCACTTGGGGCCGGACGGTGCTAACTACACTATGTAACTCGAGTGGAGCTGCACAGGCCTTCTCGTCAGAATCAAGTCCTGTAGTATGACTCTACCACCTCAGTCCACATGCTTCTTTACCTTCAGATAACAGTCCTGTATCTCACAGCTTATCCAGAAATGTCCATAAAAGGACAGTGGAGTAGAAGCAAGTAAATTACAGTTTTGATATGTAAATTATCCTCTCTATCAATATAGACCACATCAGGTTTGCAGTATGTTTGGGAGGGTAGCTTGCCTTTGTTGAGTGATGGCTTGTTTTATGTAGCTGGTAAATCTAAACAAAACAGACTGAAGCTGTTTTATTCCATTCACCGCCAGAGCCAGTAGGGGGCGTGAGTACGTTCAGAAGTACAGATAGACAGCATGTGAGGAGTAAAATGAGGTGAAACATGGCGTGACTTGTAACGTTAGCTGTGGTGAAAACAGATCCAGTGTGTGGTAGCCATACATGCTAAGTCTCCGAATAACGAATAGAAGGTAGTAGTCACTAATCAGCATGATGTCATCTAAATAATGCTACCATGGCTGAACAAACGACAATATACGTCCAAATGATTGTGAAAACCCCTTCTAATTCAATCTATTGGCACCATGCCTATAGCCAGGCATAGGCTGCAATATTAAAATAACCTTTAAGGAACTTTTGATGGTTCTTCAGTAAACAGCTCTTAACATGCTTTGAGGAACCTTCTTCAAGGAACCTTTTTCTTTTAGAAAACCTTTCCTTGAAAGGTTCCTCCACGGTTTTAAATTGAAGAACCTCCAAAGGTTTCTCATGGGTCTTTTAACAGTGTAGAGGGGTATACAGCCCCCCAGCATTGAGCTGTGGAGCAGTGGAACTTGTTCTCTGGAATGATGGATGATACATCCACTACTTCTGGGATGAGTTGTGGAGTTGGGGATGAAGTGGGGTGGTGACCATCCAACATCCAGACCTCACCAACACTATTCTTGTCTCTTGTCACTGAATGCAATTGAATCCTCACAGAAATGCTTTAAAATCTAATAGAAAGCCTTTCCTGGACAGTAGAGACCATCAATACACTTGTTTTTGGAAGAGACAATGAACAAGCAGCTGGAAAAATACATTTGTCCATATATATATTACATATCCAGAGCTTTGACTTTGACTGATTAAAATAGGCAACCTGCAGCAACCTTCAGACACCATGCACAGCTGATCAGCTAAGCTACATTTTGGAATAAGGAGAAAATTATGGATGTTTTTCAATAAATTCTTCCTTTCACGTTAAACCCGTGTCGGGGGTTGAGCCTGATATAAGTCTGAAACAGGGAACACTTACTGCAATTACTACTATAACGCCCTGCTCTTACTGCCTGGTCTCCTGAGTGAGATTTGGGACCCCTGTGGTTCTAAAGTGCTTTTAATCTCTACTTAGAAAAAAAACAAGACACTCTCTTTTGGTTTGGTACCTCTCTGAGGTCTGGTGGGAGACGGTGGGCTTCTGCTGAAGTCACCAGGGTCCTCACTTATGATGCCCACATTGCGGTTCCATTTGTTCCAGTTGACTTCTTCCACTCTGCAGGAGAGACGGAGACACATGATTCGATTACTGCCCATCATCTTGTGCCAATCTGTGTGGTGATCAGTAGACCAGAAGACTGTATTATGTTGATGGAGAAGATGGAGTGTGTGTGTCTGCACTGTAAAAACGCTCTGAGTCAGTGTGACTTACTTTTGACTCATGTTGCACAGCTAGGAGGATGCAGAGTGTGTGAGTGTAGAGGGAATGTAGAGAGGAGTATGTAGATTTGCTTATGGTGCTTTTTGGTGTAGTGTGGCCGAGCCAGAGAATCAAACAATGTTATCCACTACACCACACTGCACTGCACTACATCACACCATTCAGCACTGCACTACATCACACCACACTGCACTGCACTACATCACACCATTCAGCACTGCACTGCACTGCACTACATCACACCATTCAGCACTGCACTGCACTGCACTAAATCACACCATTCAGCACTGCACTGCACTGCACTACATCACACCATTCAGCACTGCACTGCACTGCACTACATCACACCATTCAGCACTGCACTGCACTGGACTACATCACACCACACAGCACTGCACTATACCACACTGCACTGCACCATACTGCACTACACCACACAGCACTGCACTATACCACACTGCACTACACCATACTGCACTACACCACACAGCACTGCACTATACCACACTGCACCACACCACACCACACTGCACTACACTGCACTACACTGCACTACACCATACTGCACTACAGCACACAGCACTGCACTATACCACACTGCACTGCACTATACCACACTGCACTACACCATACTGCACTACACCACACTGCACTACACCACACCACACAGCACTACACCACACCACACAGCACTGCACTACACCACACAGCACTGCATTATTATTCTCCACAATCTAGTACAAAGCCTTCTTCACTGGATAGTAGAGTCAGTTACTCCAACCAAAATGTTTCTTACACATCAGAAAACAGTCTGCGTTTGCTGTGATTTTTGTTCTTTTGTTCACCTGAGGCACTGCCGCACATCCTTTTCTTTCCTGCCCAGGTCTCGCTCCACTCCTGAACGTAGCTTTCTCTTCAGGAACCAACAAAGAGTTCTCTCCAGATCCAATGTGGTGATGGCACGCTGAGAGAACACATACATACAGTCAAGCTTTCTCTGTATATAAAATACAATTTCCTGGTTGCATTGATGTCTAAGCTTCGGCACAACCATCAGGAGAGGGAGCCTTGCTCTCTCTGGGTGGGTAGGTTGGCCCTCAACTTTGGAAACTGAAAAAACTGATGTCCACAGAGCAGGAGGAGGCTACAAGATAAGAAAGTGTGTTCAGGTAGCTGTTTTCTCACTTCATAATGTAATTAAAGAATGGTAGTTAACAGGAACAATGGAAGTTCGGTTGAGAAAACGTTCAGAGAAAATTGCCCATTGGATTAGGAGAAAGGGTTTAACTGCAACAGCCCTTCAGAAGATTTAGCAGATTCTGGAGTGGTGGTGCACTGTTCTACTGTGCAGCAGTACCTGCACAAATATGACCTTCATGATAAAAATCCTCCTGCGTCCTCTCCACAAAATTCAGCCTCAGGGGTTTTCAAAGTGACATCAAAACAAAACTGAGGCATTTTGGAAACAAGTCCTGTAGACTGATTAAGTTAAAATTGAACCGCCATGACTTTCTTTTATTTTCAGTTCAGAGCTATACCGAAATCACTGACTCTAGAGCCCCATTTTGATGGGATTAGTTTTACATGAGGAAGAGGGGTACTGTAATTATTACCAGAGTTTCTCAGTGATTTCAGTCCTGCCTGAATGTGCCATGCCAGTCCTTTTTACGAACTGAGCGCTCCTTTTTACCTTTTGTAATACAAGCCATTAAAATCACCTCAGGTTATATTAATCCCGTGTGAATCAGAAGGGACATGTTGGTAAATATTCCATCATATCCTGTGGAGGTGCTCAAGGAGGCATGTAGTTTCGTCATACATGGCACAGATACCTCGGGTTCAAGACTGTGGCACACCTGGAGTCAAATCCAGAAGATGAGCCAGAGTACTCCTCAGAGGCGAGTCATTGTGTAGCATCACCTATAGCCTACAGCCTACATAGAGGTTATGAACATGTTTCCACACTAAGATTAGTGTGAAAGAGACTGAATATGGATTATTGCTGTAGGTGGGTTATAAGCTTTGTTATTATCACGTTTTTTGGAGATGAGGAAATTCGTAGTAAAATGACATCACTCCACCTCCTCATGTCCAACTAATCCTGTCCAAATAGGGCTTTAGACGTATATTCTTTTTCTGAACATGACCATCCTGCTGTGATCTCCTAGCCACCAGTAGGCATGATTCCACAGCAGTGGCTTTATGAAGTCAGGTGACATGATTGCGCTTGAAATCCAAGGCCACTAACCCATTAACACACAAACACTTAGCTCGTACCTGCAGTCTCCAGATGTTGGTGCTTTCCTGGGACATCTTCTCCACCCTCTTGCTCATCAGGGCGATCAGCATGTTCAGCAGCAGGATGTACGTCAGCACAATATAGGATATAAGCAGCACGTAAAACACGTGCTGGTACTGGTACTGATCGGTGAACTCCAGGTCGCCCATGCCTATGGTGAACTTGAACAGCTCCAGAGTGGTGAAGGAGATGTTTTTATAGGTGGGCTTTGTGCAGCCTTGGGACTGCTCTGGATCTGTGAACAAGGAGCGTCCACGTCCATGGGTGCAGTTTGTCTGGGCTTGTGGTGGTGGAGCTGTTGGGGTGGGGTCCGCTTCAGAATCAGACTCTTTAAGTAGTGTATTCACAGCTGTTTGGGGGTGAACGGAAGCACGTTATTCACTTGTCTGAATTTTAATTTTTTTTTTTTTTTCTTCAAATCACTGACCATGACCACAGGACCACCACAGAGAAGCTATTATTTGGGTGGTGGGTCATTCTCAGCACTGCAGGGACTCTAGTGACGTGGTGGTGGTAGTGTTAGTGTGGGTCGCACTGGTACCAGTGGATCAGACACAGCAGTGCTGCTGGAGTTTTTAAACCCCTCAGCATCACTGCTGAACTGAGAACAGTCCACGACCAGTGTCATGTGGCCACTGATGAAGAAGACCTATAAGGTGGACCAACTAGGAGTGGACGGTGAGTGGACAGTGAGTGGACACAGTGTTTAAGAACAGACCCATTCGTACTACCACACCACCACCATGTCTCTAGTATCACTGCAGTGCTGAGAATGACCAACCACCCAAATAATAACTGCTCTGTGGTGGTCAGCCCTTGGGGTCCTGACCATTTGAAGAACAGGGTGAAAGGAGGCTAACAGAGTATGCAGATAAACAGATGGACTACAGCCATTAATTATGGAACTACTAAGTGCTCCTATGTTAGTGTTATGGCTGATTGGTGTATAATTTGTGTACATTTGGCAAACTATGCAAAGATCACTAAATCTACGTGATGAGTGGAAACATTGGTTGTTAATAATGCTACTACTGCTAATAATAATCACATATACAGTTAATCCTAATGACATAATCACTGTTTATCTGCCTTCTGATGACACTCGAATATTTATGGACGTGGCTTGCAGCAGTCATGGGCTGTAATGCAGCTACCTCATTTCTAAAGTGTAATATGCATTCCCAGTACCTACCGTTACATCCCAATCCCGTGCCCTACTTAACCCTGTGACGTTGCTGGGAATGTTACCTGCTGAAAATCCGAAGAGGAAGACAAAGTAGACGAAGAGGAAGCGCACAATGTCACTAAGGATCATCTGAGAGAGAAAAAAGTGCAAGAAAATGTAAATCTGCTGATCAGACCATCAGACCACATGTCTTCAGAAAAACATCACAAGGTACTGCAGGAGTATGATGAGTAGTGATGAGCATGGATGTGACGTGATGTGTGGAGAAGAATGGCAGTTACCCTTTGGATCATGACGCTGTAGATGCCCATGTGCCGAGATCCTCTGGAAAAGTACAGCAGATTGATCCAGCTGAGGGCCAGACACACAACCAGGAACGCCAGATACGACTTATGGCTGAAAATGTACAGCACCACGCAGAGCAGGAAGCACACCGCCTGAAAGAAACTACAGCACCAGCAGACCAACACAATGAGTGGCCAGTTTATCAGAAACACTTAACTTGTATCTACACTTATAGACTACTTTATTGGTGCACTTTGTCTGGTCAAGTGGCTCCTCTCCATAATGGAGAACCATCTGTATATGGTTCGTTAATTACATATTGTATAACTATCGTATAACACAGAAATACTGTATTATTATTGTTACAAGTTTCCAAAGTGTTCTGTTTTTTAAATGATCAGAAAGTGGGAGCACTCACAAAATCAGGTCAGAATAGCCATCTATGAGCAGTGTTTTCGGCCTGGGTGGTTTTCTCTTCATGTCCATAAGCTACAAGAACAGATGGTAGGGCCAGACTGTTAGAATTGAGTTTCTGAGTTTTTAGATTTTTATATATTTTTAAAACAAGGAAACAGCAATACGTACCCCTTTAATGAAGAAATAAACTGATGCAGCACAAACGATGACCTCACCGGTAAAATACAGCCAGTCACTGATGGTGTTCCCAGGTAGAAATGACTATATCACACACAAAGATATAGATATGTGAACACAGTAACCAAAGAATGTACATATATTATGACTATATATATATATATGTCAGCTCCCCAGACAAAACATTTGTCACATTTCGTGTTTAAGGTGGTAGTAACATCATGCTCCTGCAGATGGCATTGTACAAGGTATGGGGCTGGCTATAAATACCTGCAGGGTGTGTGATGGGATTCATAGATTGAAAAGAGGTGGTCTCCTTGGATGTGTGGAAAATGGGTTGCACGGTGGCGGTCCCTGCCTGGCAGAACTGTGGCTAAAACAGTGATTTTCCTGTAGACTGGAATTAATGCCACGGCTGGTAGACCCATATGACCGTACAACAAATATAAACTTCAAACACCTGCAGATTCAGCTACATCCTTCACACTATGGCCAACCATTAACATCTGCTTTGTGACCATCATCTTCCACACATCCAACAAGACAGTCACTGCACTGTACCACGTCTTCTGAATCTATGAATCCCGTTGCACACCAGACAGGTGTTTATAACCCCCTCATCCTCGTGCAGCAGCATCTGCAGGAGCAAGGTGGTATTTTTTCCCCCACTCATACACATATCACAATATTATGACCACCTACCTAAAAGTGGGAATAACCACCCTTAGCTCGGATGACACTAGTGAGACGTTGTGGCATGGACTGTATTAGGGTGGAAGGTGTTCATTTTAGAGGTTAGCTGCTCCACACTGGGGCATTGATTGATCTGTACCACTCACCAGAGTCATCATTCCCCACTGGCATGAATTGTGTGTTTGCTGGAAAAACCTGTCACGTGGCATGTGGGACGTCCCAGGTCGAGTTCATTCTAAACCAGGGGTGGTCGTAATATTCTGATATGACTGTGTATGTGCAGCTGTTCTTCACATTACATCAATAGTTCATAATGAACGGGCCATTTTTCTGTAAATTGACATTTTGGAGATGTGTCTTTGGCTCACCTGTCCTTCTTTATGGTGACTACAAATGGCTGTGAAGATGAAGAGGTAGATGAGATAACAAATAAAATTAAATAAAAATATTCGATAGGCAAATCGATTCCATTTGTCTTCCAGCAGGTGATTAAGAGGTTCGATCTGGAGCATCTCGAGACGTTTCTGAAACATAGCATAGCATCAGTTCCCCACCTGTAGGCCTGTTCTACTAGTCTGCCATGCAATTGATCAGAAACACCTTACTGGAGAATATCACCCATTACTCATCAGTTTCTGACCACAGGTGCTTATGGCTAAATATTTTTGGGTGGTGGACCACCCACATATACAGCTCTGGAAAAAAATAAGAGACCACCCTACATGATCAGTTTCTCTGGTTTTACTGTTTAAAGGCAATGTGTTTAGAGAAACCGAGTTTCTCTACATTTATGCTGTATTTTATAAACCATTTTCCAATTTTTTTGGAAACCATTTTCCAATTAATTATTAATTAATTCCAATTAATTCCAAATACAAATATTACTATTTAGAGCATTTATTTGCAGAAATGACAACTGCTTAAAAACAACTGCTCAAATAATGCAAAGAAATAATAATAATAATAATTAGTGTCCTTAGTGTCCTTATTTTTTCCAGAGCTGTACGTGGAAACCCCTGGTAGAATGCTACCACACCACAATCATGTGAGCGTTACTGCTGTTGAGAGAATGATCCACGATCCAAATAATACTTGGTCATAAGATCTGATCAACAGTGGTGTCAGAAAGCTGGGCTATTGCCAATAGGCTACAATAGTAGATGTACAAGGCGTTCATAAGAATGTGGTTGAAGACTGTAGGTACGGGACAGGTAAATGAGGGTTGCATGAGCTTAATATTATTATATTTCTCAGCAGGGTAAAACTCTCTTACGGGTATCTCTGTGCCATACACGACTATCTCCAGAGCAGAGTTTTTCTCGTAGGTGTCCAACGAGGCCAGGTCGTAGAGAGAGGAATAAATAGGGCCGTATGCCCACTCTGTGAACTTCCGGGACAGATGCCTGCACTCTTCTTGCTGGAACTCGCGATGCAGAATGTGCTCAAACAGCTGGAAACAGCAGAAAGAAATGGATTTTTAATCCCATTATAACAGGGTTGTAAATAGGCTTGTAAAACAGCCTCTGAGCATCTTTCACACCAACAGAGTCACATACTTACTATTTACACATCAAACAACAACTTCAGGCCATTTAAACAATGGTTTGGCTCGCACTAGAATATATGCCACCTTCCCATTCCCATAGCAAACTGCAAAGTGTGACAGTAATTGGACTATAAAACCTATTTCAGGTTTCAGTGCCATTAAAGTAACTTTTTCAGCCAGCCTCTTGTTGACTGTAATGTAGCATCATTTCGAAGCATTTAAACACCTCACAGTGAGAGCCGAAGTACAGCATCCACACGTCAGGGTTACTTATAACAAGGTCTTATGACTAAACCACTCATAGTAGTCAGTGAGAGAATTCAGCTCCCTGTGTTTGTGTGTGTTTAAAGAGGACAGCAAATGTTACAATGTGCTCCACTTAGACAAACTCTATATTAATTACTATTTGTGGACACTTATTCTAATAAATGAACCTATTGGCACCAGTCTAATGCCAGGCATGGGCTAGAGGGGTATAAAGCCCCCCTTTAAATTGAGCTGTGGAGCAGTGCACTGTATTTTCTAGAATGTTGGATGGTGCTCCATCCAATGCTTTTGGGATGGCATAATCTGGGAAGATAGGGATGAGGTGGGGTGGCCATTATCCAACATCCTGACCTCGCTGAATGCAATCAAATCCTCACTGTAATGCTCCTCCAAACTCTAGTAGAACATTCTTATACCTGGACAGTAGAGACAGTTACTCCAACAACAGCAGGATAAAACTTTTTAATACCCTTGATTTTAGAAGACACAATGAATGAGCAAGTGTCCCAATACTTTCGTCATATAGTGTTGGAACAGAAAGAGGAAATGGAAATGCCAGTAGTGCCATAGTTGCTAAGGTTAACAATAAAAAGATTACAAGACCTGAATGATCTCAAAAATCCCCAAAATAAAAAGAGGCCCTGGAAGACTCATAGCACAGTCCTACCTCAGCCAGCTCACTTCTATTTAAGTCTATTTAAGCATCCAAAAAATCTGAGCCAATCAAGACCCCTAGATGACCTCATTCAGGTATATTGAGGTACCGAACAAGAACATGGGCTTATAGGCCTGGCTTATACAAGGAGATGGTTAGAGGAACCTCCACTTTCATGTGAAAGATCATTAAGTAAATGATCATATTATTTGTATCATTTATATTGGGTGGACGCTAACCCACCATTAACCATTAACAGAACCTTTCATTACCACCATACTGTACTAGGGTTAGGGTTAGGGTTAGGGTTAGGGTTTAGGGTTAGGGTTAGGGTTAGGGTTACCCCAATCTTTCCAGTCTTTGCAGCCAGCTTGATGGGAGTAAGCCCCTGATTGTTCTGGATGTCTTCCATCTTCGTCCTCTCAGGATTCACATGGGCATCTTTGGTAAGGATGTAGTCGTACATGGAGATGACGAAGTCCGTATTCTCTTGGCTGTTATCGGCCACCTCCACGAGAGCATGCAGCACCGTGTTACCCTGAGAGTCCTTTTGCCTCACGTCTGCTTTGCTGAAAGAATTATCCATCAGCAGGTCCACTAGCTCCTTCTGATTTGTACATGCAGCCAGAGACAGAGGAAGCTCCCCTGTGGATAAAGGGTAGCATTGATGCTGTACATCATTGTTCAAGATATGAAATAAAACAAATTAGAATGGAGAAAAGGGCTTCAGAGGCACAGAGGCATTTCTGGGTTAGACGTTTCAAGGTTTGTGCTCATCCTTGACCTTTCTCATCTCATCTGACAGTCTTGACAGTTTTGTCAAGACATTTGAAGGTCAGAACCAGAGTTCAACTGTGAATCCAAACTTTTTTGGTTTGTGTGACCCAGACCCTTACCATCTCACCACCACTATTGGTCTAAATGTACCTGCATCTAGGTTGTTTGCATTGGCATGTAATTTTAGCAATATGGAGTATTAAGGTTATTTATAAATGAATAAATGTTTACTTACTAATGGTAATCACCTCCCTTCTACCCTTACCCACATACACACACTGCCCACCAGACACAACATCCTTTTTTAATGAGAAACACATTACTAATTACTAACCCAAATTTAACTGTATTTTCATTACACTAATACAGGGCTATACAGTACAATACAACACTGTTAGACTAAGTCTCTGATGTTTAAATTATTATTTGGTTCAAAATTAGAGGATTTGCAATTGACTGCTCAGTTTCTAGCTGATGTTTCATTTCCAAACCCATTTTAAACATGGCTTTAAGCAAAGGAGGGGGGGGTGTAAATTCAGTAAATCTGAGTGATGCTAACATATGGTTCACTGGGAACAGAAAATACAATGCAATCAAAATGCAATGCAATCAGAATGCTCTGATAGAGTCTTTCTTTGCTGCATTGGAAGGATTTCAAACCCCAAATATGACAAAAAAAAAAACAAATACAAGTACAATTAATATATCAGAGGACGTCAGCTCACACACTGGACTTACCGAAGTAGAAACATGTTTCACCATGAGGCTGGAAGAAGCTCCCGCAGGCCTTTGCGTGGACGTCAGCCCCTTTCTGAATGAGCAATTCAGCGAAGCGCTTACTCCTCCTCTCAATGGCAACATGTAGAGGTGTCTGCCCTGCACCAGTCACACAAACACTATAGTAAAAGTCTTACCAATGATGTTGGGGTGTTTTGAAATGTAAGATGCACCCAAAACTCCATGTTAATGCTCATGGTTTTAGAATTGGATGTCCTCGTATAGGTGTGATGACCGGGTCTCTACATACTTTTTACCACATGTATCAATGGGAAGTGAAAATTCCATCAGAGCCATAGTCATATTCTCCATTTCCTTTACATGTGCCATCTTTCCAAAGCTAGCATTAATATTCAGCCATAGTTTAGTCGTACATACTGTATGTAGGATTGATTGAGTACCTGCTGCACATGGCCTGTTTTCAGCTAACCTTTTATTGTACAGTTAAATACACTGATTATTTTGTCCATGGTTATTGACTATACGCTACAGACCCAGCACACAGAGACTGAATAACTGAAATGTCTGTTTAAGGTATTTTTACCTTTGTAGAAGCAGTCTGTATAAGGTGCATTCACTAACTCCTCTAGGTTGCCTGTTTTCTCTGCAATGTCCAGCAAGTGTTCCACTGTGTCGTTCTCTCCATTTCTCAGGTTTAACAGAGCCTTCAGTAGAGCTGTCTTACCCTTGTGTCGATCTGAGGGTGATATGGTCACAATGAATTAAGTCTTCAGCTGGAGAACCATATTCTTCTACAGTACAGTGAGGAAACAGTTTGTATAGGTTCTAAAATGATAGAGATTCTGCAGGAATGACTCCAAACTTAGGATTTAAACATATCACAATAAACAACAGATACAATCCTATTTAACCTGTAATAATAAAGGTTCATAACTCTTTTACAAAAATGACTCCTTATGGAACCAAAAGTGTTTTAGTAGCATTGATCAAAGAACCATTTTAGTGTACATGCAAAGCATGTTCCTAAGTTCAATGAGGGAGAAAAGCCAGAAACCACCATTATACCATTTTATGATGCCATATCTTCACATGTAGGCGGTAATATATGTGTATAAATATGTAAAACAATAGACAAGAATATATTATGTTAGGATAATTAAATGGTAATAGCCTCTTAAAGTGACTTAAATGAGTTAAATAAGTCCTAGAATGGAAAATTGTATTTATATTGATCTAGTTGATTAATGATGGTTTGGTACATGGATGTGACATACTGTGAACCTCAAACACTGGTGTGTCTTCACCAATATAAGAAAAACAAAGCAGTAAAAGAGGCCAATTCCAAAACCCTAAAACTGTTGTGTAACCCCCCAAAAATTTTACATACATCCATCACACTAGCCAAAGCCTTTTAAGGCTAAATGCAGCAGCTACTTCAGAAGAATATAAAAACAAGCTGAAAATCTACAAGGTAACGCCAGATGGAGTGGAGAAGAGAGAATGGCTGGGGCTAAAAGCTATTGCTAGGCGCTAGAGCAAGGGCCGCTGCAGTTATCCATGCTGGAAGACTGCAACACGCCATGTGGAAGCCTCTGTAGTGGCTGAAAAGGCTAAAAGGTCATCAGTGGACCGGCTACAATCTCTTTATCTAGCTAACCTCACACTGCACTGACTGGACACAGAGAGGATTCAGAGAGGACAGCAACACTATCCAGTAAGACTCTGGAATAATTACAAAAAATATGGTTGTATTTGTTCTTGGTACAGTTCTAAGCTATGGTAAGCTAGGCTAGGTTATGCTAGGTTGTGCTGTTCTATGCAGCTTTGGGTCATTGCATAAATTATATCATATCAATTAAAATTGAGAGCAGAAGAAATTGACCATTTGTCAATGTGTCAATTTGACCATTGATACCATTTGATGCATCAGAGTCGTGAAAATCCAAAGCACAGTTATTTCCAGTGTATGACTGTATTGTTGTTTGTTTATTATGATAACTTTCCAGATCAGATCATATTTTAGAAGCCATTCCTTTGAAAGTCTGTATCTGTGTGTATGTGTACTGGTGTACAGCGATGGAACTATAGTAGTTCCACTACTTTAACAGTTACATTTCTTTTACTAGTATTGTCCTGGGTGTAGACATGGTGGACAGTCAAAGAGAAGTTCCTATCTTACATGAAGTGTCTGTGAGCTTTTTTTTTTGCTTGTGCAGGTACTCCTGCAGGCCCTCGAGCTTAGACACATCACCACTGGACACGGCGTCAAACAGCCTCTTAATGTCAAATTTCTCCTTCTCCCTCTGGGATGGATCTTCTTTTATTCCCCGTATTTTTCTGCACAAAACAGAGGATATAAAAAACTATCAATTGCTGGATGTTAGATGATCACCACTCTACCTCATCTTCAACTCCCCAAATCAACTCAAAAGAACTGGATGGAGAACCATCCATCATTCCAGAGAAAACTGGGGGATTTTATACCCATCTAGCCCATGCCTGGCATTAGGCATGGTGCCAATAGTTTCATGTCCATCTGCTGCAGAGAGTCCTATTATATTGGCAATGCTTCTCTAAAGGTACTAGACATTTGTGTCACCAATCAGTGCAACTTAAGTAGCTGAATGCAGTCATTAGAAGGAGTATCTAGGACACTGGGACTTATACTGTAGAAAGCAATGTATGCTGACCAGCTAAAGTTAGTGAATAGCCAGCATGTTGAAGCAAGTAAGTTAAACTACGTAATGCATAAACTACAGTTTATTAATAAACAAGTAAAAGCTAGCTGCCTAATTTATATTACTACATACTCATAATATGTACAAATTTGACTAGAAAACTTAAGAACCCACCCAATCTTTTGTCTTTCTTGCCTTGTGGGACAGAAACCTCAAGCTGGGATCTGCTATAACACTGATTCTCAATACAGGTCCTGAAGTAGCACTGGTCTACAGTTGGTGTTGTTTTCTCTGTTCTAACACACTGTTTGTCACAGAAATGGTGTGTTAATTAATGTACAGAAACTCTCAAATGTGCAGGACCAGGACTGAGAACCACAGGAACATCCCATATTAAGAAGAGATCCCAATTAGGAATATGTACAGTGGAGAAAAAAAATTATTTAGTCAGTCACCAATTGTGCAAGTTCTCCCACTTAAAAAGATTAGAGAGGCCTGTAATTGACATCATAGGTAGACTCAACTATGAGAGACAGAATGAGAAAAACAATCAGAAAATCACATTGTCTGATTTTTAAAGAATTTATTTGCAAATAATGGTGGAAAATGAGTATTTGGTCAATAACAAAAGTTCATCTCAATACTTTTCTTCACAAGGTTGGCACACACCGTTGATGGTATGTTGGCCCATTCCTCCATGCAGATCTCCTCTAGAGCAGTGATGTTTTGGGGCTGTCGGCGGGCAACACAGACTTTCAACTCCCTCCAAAGGTTTTCTATGGGGTTGAGATCTGGAGACTGCCACGTTTCATCTTCAATGCCCTTGCTGATGGAAGGAGGTTTGCACTCAAACTCTCACAATACATGGCCCCATTCATTCTTTCATGTACACAGACCAGTCGTCCTAGTCCCTTTGCAGAGAAACAGCCCCAAAGCATGATGTTGCCACCCCCATGCTTCACAGTTGGTATGGTGTTCTTTGGATGCAACTTAGCATTCACTCTCCTCCAAACACAGCGAGTTGTGTTTGTACCAAACAGTTCTACTTTGGTTTCATCTGACCATAAGACATTCTCCCAATACTCTTCCAGAACATCCAAATGCTCTCTAGCAAACTTCAGACGCGCCCGGATATGTACTGGCTTAAGCAGGGGAACACGTCTGGCACTGCAAGAGCTACCTGGCAGCGTAGTGTGTTACTGACGGTAGCCTTTGTAACGTTGGTCCCAGCTTTCTGCAGGTCATTCAGTAGGTCCCCCTGTGTGGTTCTGGGATTTTTGCTCACCGATCTTGTGATCATTTTGACCCCACGGGCTGAGATCTTGCGTGGAGCCCCTGATCGAGGGAGATTAGCAGTGGTCTTGTAGGTCTCCCATTTTCTGATTATTGCTCCCACAGTAGATTTCTTCACACCAAGCTGCTTGCCTATTGCAGATTCAGTCTTCCCAGCCTGGTGCAGGTCTACAGTTTTGTTTCTGGTGTCCTTCGACAGCTCTTTGGTCTTCACCATAGTGGAGTTTGGAGTGTGACTGTTTGAGGTTGTGGGCAGGTGTCTTTTATACTGTTAACGAGTTCAAACAGGTGCCATTAATACAGGTAATGAGTGGAGGACAGAGAAGCCTCTTAAAGAAGAAGTTACAGGTCTGTGACAGCCAGAAATCTTGCTTGTTTGTAGGTGACCAAATACTTATTTTCCACCATTATTTGCAAATAAATTCTTTAAAAATCAGACAATGTGATTTTCAGAATTTTTTTTCATTTTGTCTCTCATAGTTGAGGTCTACCTATGATGTCAATTACAGGCCTCTCTCATCTTTTTAAGTGGGAGAACTTGCACAATTGGTGACTGACTAAATACTTTTTTTCCCCACTGTACATAGCAACTTGCAAAGAACCACAAGGCCCTTTTATTTAGTTGTGAATTAGGGGATGGTAAATCCCTGCTGCCTTTAAAACCAAGACAAATGCCTGTAGAAATCATTGATGGCGTGGCTCCATTCCCTCCCGTTCTATAGAAATGAAGCTAAACATGGTTGCCATGTTGTGAAATTTGCAACCAGAGTATGTGCAGTACAGACCAGAGACATGACCAAACTCATTTAATAATTTGGTAGAACCGCCCCCTTCTCCCAGACCAAGCGTATCTCAGACCGCCTTCATTGAGCTTATAATGTAGAGACCTAATTAAGAGAATTAAGAGACCTTGCACTGTCCATGATCATATCATAAAAATGACCTCACTTTCATACTCACTAACCACACAGGGACCCCTTATCCCATGTGGATGGGGCATTGCAATCCTGAGAGAGAGCCCATATTGGCATTATTCAGATTATTCAGGTTATCATTGCTTTATTACTCACTTATCGAAGTTCAGATCAAATCTGACTTGGGTGGGGATCACATGGTCGTCTAGGAAGTCTGTGTCCATTGGCCCTCTGACATTTTTTTCTTTTCCACATGCCTTCTTTGTGGCTTTGGCCCTTGCCCTCTCCTCATCTGTCCTGTCGTCCGTCTCCAAAGAGAATGGTTTGCTCATTGTCGTTCCTTGTCAGTGTCTTAACCCTGAATGAGGCAGAGGCGTTCATGTTAATGAAGGGTTACTGTGAAGATCAGAGATGACAGAAAGCTCAGTTCTTTCTGCAGGATATGACCAAGCAGTTATATGAGAGCATAAGACTGCATACTTTTCCCTTTCACAGCCATGTAAACTGTTGACCAGAGCCGTGATGGTGGAATGATAGTGTCGTGCTAGTGTGTGTGTGTAAGGTGCTATTGTGAGTGCATCAATCACAACAGTGTTACTGGAGTCTTTACACCCATCATTGTCACTGCTATGCTGAGAGCGGTCCACCACCCAAAAGTACCCAGCCAGGGCTTCAGCCAGTGGTCAGAAACTGATGAATGGCTACAAGATTGCGAGTGCTATTTGTGTATCAACAGATGGGATACCACCCATAACTGTGCACCAACAGTTTCGAGTTAAGGGTTGTGAGTTAAGTGGCCATTGCTATACTCTTAAAAATAAGGGTATTACCAAAGGTTCTTTGAGACCTGCCACAGTAGAACCACACTTGTTACCCAAAGAGATAACTGTGTAACTGTGAAGAACCCTGTAACCGTGAACCTTGATGAAGAACCATGCTTGATGGCAATGGTCAAAAGCTAATCTGCACCTAGGTATCTTTGAACTATTAGTCTATTCTAACTAGCTGCGGTTTTCTTGGGTAAATAGCAAAGCACTTTTGTAAGTCGCTCTGGATAAAAGCGTCTGCACATTCTTTATGGAAACACAAGTGGTTCTTCTATGGTGACGCTGAAAGAACCATTTGTAGCTCCTTTATTTGTAAGACTGTAGATCAGGTCTTGAACTTTCTGATACACTACATGTCCAAATGTGGTTTGTGGGCAACCCCTTTAGTTCCTGTTGAGAAATATTGCCAATAAAATAGGACTCTCTGGGACAGATAAACATGAACCTATTGGCACCATGCCTAATGCCAGGCGTGGGCTAAATGGATATAAAGCCCTCAGTATTGAGCTGTGGAGCAGTGGAAGAACTGTGTTCTCTGGAGTGATTGATGGAGCTCCACCCAGTACTTTTGGGATGAGTTGGGGAGTCGAAGATGAGGTGGGGTGATCATCTAACATCCTCCCCTGACAAACACTCTTGTTGCTAAATGCAATCAGATCCTTATTTATAACACCCTTGATTTCATAAGAAACAATAAACAAATGAGCAGGTGTCTCAATACTTTTTTATTTATTTATTTGAATTTTTATTTATGTGTTTTGAAGCCCTCATTATTTGCATGGAGGAAAAACATCCCTCCCTCATGACAGACCGTATGTCTGAGTGAGAGAGCCGATTTGAGCAAGAACAAAAAGAGCTATTTAGATCTGAAGAGCAGAAGCAATGGTTAAAGACCACAAGGTCTTGACCGTTAAAAGCCCTCAGTGATCAAGGGCTGAGCTTGAGAAAACATGATCTGATCACAGTCTTATTACTCATTGCAAAATCGACCATGCGAATGACCACCTCTGGGCCTAAATGTGCTCTGTCTTGTGATTTTTTTTTTCCAGCCCAAGCCACAAAAGCCAGCTAGTTCCCATTCACAGCTTCAGACCACTGAATCTGCCCCAGCACAAGACAGAACGTCCTCAAGTCCTACAGACATTCCTCATCCAACGTCATGATGTGATTTCATCCAGCCAAATGCTTTTCCCTGCTCCGCCAATTGGATTAGTTTATTGATCATGATTGTGTAAGCCGCTCTAAGGGAGATACTGAAGGGATACTGCTTCCTCATCTAATCTCTTTTTGCCTAAGTATGATGAATGCCAGTGTGAAAGAGGAAGACTCATCCCATGACAGAAACACTGAGGCGGGAAGCAGAGGAGAAAAGGAGAAGTCTCTGTGCTGGGTTTTTAAAAATGACTCTGTTGACTCTGAAATCTCAGACATGTTTGTATATTGTTGCCTCGGTAACTGTCTACATGTTACCAGTCTAGATATAGCCCATGATTGCTCATCCAAGCGTGGAGCTGTGCATTACCCCAGGTGCCCTCTACAAAAGAACCATAGCAATAGGGCCAACTACTTTTGGTTCACTGTGGAACTTTTCAGTGGATGGCTCTGGTAAAACTTCTATAGCGATTAAAACTGTTCCCTGCTTTGCATAAAAAGGGTTCGACAACCTTAGCAAAAAAATAATAATAATAATAATAATGAAAGAGATTTCTATTCACTTTCACTATTCAGTTTCATTTAGCAGTAAAAGGGTTCTACTCTATAAGCAAAAGGGTTCTATACAGTACTGAAAAGGATTCTACTCTCTTAACATAAAATGTTTTATATAGTACTGAAAGAGTTCTACTTTCTTAGTCAAAAGGGTTCTAAACAGTACTGAAAAGGGTTCCGTATTCAAAAAGGGTTCTAAACAGTACTGAAAAGGGTTCTGTATTCAAAAAGGGTTCTTATCCAATCTTAGCAAAAAGATACTGAAAGACATTTCTGTGCATTTAGCAAAATGAGTTTCATATTGTACTAAAAGGGTTCTATACAGTACTGAAAGGGGTTCTACTTTCTAAGCAAATAGGTTTCTATACAGTACTGAAATAGGTTCTGTCTTGAAAAGGGGTTCCACAATCTTAGCAAAAAAGATACTGAAAGAAATTCCTACACACTTAGCAAAATGAGTTTCATATAGTACAAAAAGGGTTCTATATAGCACTGAAAAAGGTTCTACTCTCTTAGCAAAAAGGGTTCTATATAGTACTGAAAAGGGCTCTGTATTGAAAAAGGGTTCCTTATCCAATCTTTGCAAAAAGATACTGAAAGAGATTTCTATGCACTTAGCAAAATGAGTTTCATATAGTACTAAAAGGGTTCTATTTGGTACTGAAAGGGGCTCTACTTTCTAAGCAAATAGGGTTCTAAACAGTACTGAAAAGGGTTCTACTTTATTAGCAAAAGGTTTCTATACAGTACTGAAAAGGATTCCGTATTGAAAAAGGGTTCTACAATCTTAGCAAAAAAGATACTGAAAGATATTGTTTTAAAAATATGTTTTATATAGTACTAAAAGGGTTCAATATAGTACTGGAAGGGGTTCTACTTTTTAAGCAAAAAGGGTTCTATACAGTACTGAAGAGTTCTACTCTCTTAGCAAAAAGGGTTCTAAACAGTACTGAAAAGGGTTCCATATTTAAAAAGGGTTCCTTATCCCATCTTTGCAAAAAGATACTAAAAGAGATTCCTATGCACTTAGCAAAATGAGTTTCATATAGTACTAAAAGGGTTCTATACAGTACTGAAAATGATTCCACTCTTAGTAAAAAGGGTTCTATACAGTACTGAAAAGGGTTCCGTATTGAAAAAGGGTTCTACAATCTTAGCAAAAAAGATACTGAAAGAGATTTCTATGCACTAAGCAAGTACTAAGTACTTTTTTAGCACTACTTCTACAGCTCTTATCAAAGTGGGTTAGAGTCTTACATTTGTCCATTTTTCCTTCTTTCAGATATACACCCTGTGAACCATTCTGGGTCCTCAGTACAGTGGGCTCTTCATTGTGCAGAACCACTGTTTACCATTCAAGCATTGGTGTGTGCTTTTGATCTGTGATGGTTGGATATAGACCTGTGATCTTATCTAAAGAAATTTTGAATAACTGAAGAAATATTGAAGGGTGCAGAACCATATTTCTAAGCCAAATTCATTTTGGAAGTGATGCTAATGTGCCTATGCCAGTAGCAGCATTAACGTGTGTTACAGCTGTGGTGAGAGTGGTCAGGCAGATGGCTGTAGGCACTAGCAGAACTTTGTTAGCTAAATTATTAATGTCTCTTTATGCTGGTGTTACATGAGTCTCCCCTCAGGCAGGATCCATATTCTGTCTCGTGGGTCAGTCTTTTACCAGACATCTTATCTCCTTCGTGTAGCGAAACATAGGCTTTCCAAGGGCAAATCAAAGCCGCAACACAAACCAAATTGGCATCATATCATGAGTCATTCTGTGTAATCTATGCCAGATTGGCATGCTAGTTTTTTTTGTCCTCCATAGATTCAGTTACATTTTGCTTTTACCCAGGAATTCTGTTTATGCAAAATAACTATTGCCTTACAGCCCATCACATTGAGCAGTGGGAATGTGACTGGGTAGGCTATAGGGATATTTCAGGCTAAGCTAGCCAACATGCTCCTTGTTATCAAGCTTAGATACTGTCTACATTCTTTTACTGCACAGTCTACATGGATTTAGAGTGACCATTAAAAAAAATCTACATTTTGTGAGAGAAAACAAAATATACAGTTCTAAATGCGTTCATCTGAGGACCTGAAGACTCACTTATTCTTCATCATGTCACTCAGTGTGACATGGGTTATTTTAGGGTTAAAAACGTTGGCACAGACAGGGTGGAAAACAAGATTCAAGCACACCAATAAATTATTCTATTACATGTTATGCTGAAATACAGTATGTGGAGTCAATTTGCCCTCTGAAGCACTGCTGTGAGGGTTTAATTGCATTCAGCACCACCAGCAATGTTAGTGGGGTCAGGATGTCAGATGATCACCACCTCACCTCATCCCCAACTCCTCAACTCCTCCCAAAAGTACTGGAAGAAGCACCATCGTCCCATAGAACACAGTTCCACTGCTCCACAGCTCAGTGCTGGGGGGCTTCATACCTCTCTAGTACCTGGCATTAGGCAGCATGGTGCCAATAGGTTCATGTTTATCTTCTCCAGAGGGTCCTATTCTATTGGCAGTACTTCTCTACAGGGACTAGACAAGCTGTGTTTGTGTGTGTGCATTTTTACACATCTGCTTCAGCAATGGGTGCAAATGGGTGCAAACATTTAGAGATATAGTGTATAGACAGTCTACAAGGTTTAGGACAATACACTAATATATTATTGGCCTTATTAGAGTAAGTGAAGCTGAAGGTTGAGGCTCAAACACAGGAAATCACTCGTATCACATTATCAATAGCAGTGACTCAAAATGGCTCATTGGTCTTACTAAGCTTGGGCTTGGGCTGGCGCCGCTTACAGACAGGCTGCTGTCAAACCAGAAGAGTCTCTGTTTGACATTATTAACGAAGATTAGAACCACATCTGAGGGCACTAAAATGAGCCCAGATAACTAACAAACCTAAAAAAAGGCCTGTTAATAAATGGCACATCTCTGTAAAGATGTTTTTTCTATTTATAGAGGTAAAGTGGAAGTCTGCACCCAATCAATAGGCTGTCCCCCACTCATCAGTCTAAATGGGGACCATTAAACCAAGTTATGATAATAAAAAAATAGAATATTTCTAACTGTAAGAAAGATCATGCATGTGGTGAAGAGCATATACAAACCGGACGAATCAACATATTTCTCCTTTAAAATGTTACATTTACTCAGATGAACCTTTTGATCTGTCATCTATGTTCTATTACGAATAAAATATTGACATTTGCCATCTCCACATCATTGCATTCAGTTTTTATTCACAATTTGTTTAGTGTCCCAAATTTTTGGAATCCGGTTTGTATCTCTCATGGAAGGAGAAGGTTGTACTTACCAACCATTCAGTGAAGATGAAGCGCACAGTTGCCTCTTAAAGCATCTTCCAGTTGATTTCGCTTAGCTGTGAAACTGAAACCCAGCCCTTGCTAGAAATAAAGCAGGAGGAAGAGGAAGCGATCACTATTCAGATATTGCTTCTCATCATGAGCTCTAAAGGGGAAGAGTGAGAGCGAGAGAAGAGAGACAGAGGTCTCTCTCTCTCTTTCTCTCTCGCCTGGGTGTTTCAGGCCCATCCCATCTCGCCACTCTCTTAAAAGGGAATGAGCCGAAGAATGAGCAAACGAGACAGAAGACCCACTTTTGCGTTACGACTCAATCACAGTCCCGTGCATTAGTGTCCAAATGTTTGTGGACACTCTTTCTTATTCTTTGTCCACACACAGCTTGTATAATCTCTATAGAAAAGCATCACCAATAGAGTGGGATGCATTGGAGAGGCTGTAAATGAGCCTAAGGTCACCAGGCCCAGTGCCTCTAGAACTAGAACTTGTGTCGTTTGGTTCATCATGTCTTGTGGAGTCCCACAGGGTTCTATTTTAGGACCTATGATACAGTTGTTAGTGATGACAGCAATGTAGTTAAGAGAGTGAAGAATTGAAGTGTGGGCTTACGTACAGAGTCTAACGGGTTAAACACTCCAGCAACACTGCTGTGTCCGAGCCACTCCTACCACCAGCACAACACACACTAACACGCCACCACCATGTTAGTCAGTGTCACTGCAGTGCTGAGAATGACTCGCCACCCAAATACTACCTGCTCTGCGGTGGTCCTGTAGTTCCTGTATATATATATATATATATATATATATATATATATATATATACAAAGAAGAGTATAAAGCCTCCCAGAATTGGGCTGTGGAGCAGAGGTTCTCTGGAGTGATGGAGCTCCATCCAATACCTTCAGGATGCGCTGCAGTTTCAGAACTGATCACCAAACATCAGTAGCTGACCTCACTAATGCTCTTGTGGATGAAAGCCGGGCGTAGAAGGAGAATTTTGGCAGAAACACAGGATGAGCAGATTCACATAACATCCAGGTTCTATACTGATCAAATGTGTTTCCTAGAACCACACATCCAAGCTAAGAACCAGATGAGGAAGATTTTCTAGAAGTGTACAGTAGGCTCTAACAGAATCAAGTGGGCATTGCTACTTACTGTTTAATTCCCTTAGCAATGTTAAGACTGCTCTGTGCTGACAGGACAGCTGCTTTGGTAAATGGCTTACTAAGTGCCTAAATGGTGGCGCTATTGATTTTTTATAATGTGCTGATGAAAGCATATAATCTGCTTAGTCAGCAATTATGTATGAGCACTTCCACCACAACCATATTCACCATACTGTATATATCACAAACGCAGCGACAACATTAGAGGACTGGTACACTGCTAAAGCATTAGCTGATCAATGGCAGTCTAAACTCCTAATGTTCATCTTTCACACTGTGTGCATCATCTTCCTGCTCAAATTGCACAGATTCATGTTGCCCAATCTAATTTGACATGCTACCCTTTTCACTTTATGCTCTCTCAAGCATATGCTCATCTCTCACATGGCACACTAGCTGCTCACTTCTTCCTCTAGCCCAAATTTCTTATATATATATATATATTATATTGGTATATACAGTGATCAGCCATAATGTTAACACTCCTTGTTTCTACACTCACTGTCCATTACATCAGCTCCACTGACCATATAGGAGCACTGTGTAGTTCTACAATGCCAAGCTGTATCCATCTGTTTCTCTGCATACTGAGAAAGGTAGTATTTGGGTGGTGGGTCATTCTCAGCACTGCTGCAGTGACACTGACTGACAAGGTTGTGGTGTGTTAGTGTGAGTGTGTGTTGCACTGGTGGTACGAGTAGATCAGACACAGCAGTGCTGCTGGAGTTATGGGGTTATGAGTATGCATAATTGATATTTGAGTATACTCAAATTTGACACTGTTTTGATTTATATTCCATAATCCATGCTCAGAAACTAGCTGGTGTTAATAATGAGTATGCAATAAGGGATGCTGTATCATGTATGATATGTCAGAATCTCTTTATCTCTTTATTTCACCAAGTATGTTACACATACAAGGAATTTGTCTTGGTGAGAGCAACACGTATGACGAGTAACAAAAAACACAGAACACAGATTATTTACAGATTATGTCACGTCTCACTTGGACAAAAAAAATTGCTAAATCAACTTTAATTGAAAGATCTTTTTACAGTTTTGAGATACATGGTTTTGGCTGGATCGTCGGCATCACAGACAAACCTCATATCTCCAAAACAGCAACCTGAAGTGAAAAACACCTTCTTAACTTTCAATGAAAGTCCATTCCAGGTCATTTTGGAGCATTTCTATTGGTCCATTCATCATGATATTCTGTCACAATGTATAAAACAACTGCCAGATTCACATTATGTCAAAAAGTGAAAAATGACACTGATGGGACATTGATGATATACAAAATTATGTAAAAAAACAAAACAAAACAAACAAAGCTGCCTTTAAGCTTTAAAACTTCATGTACAGCATTATAACAAATGTACTGTGGGGCATTCACTCTTGTGCTCGAGCGTGCAGGACTGACTCACAGTGTGCAGGTGCAGTGGGCATACTTATACGTCTTGACCTCATTGCGGATGTGGTTAACGGTTTGTGCCTATTTGCAAATCGTCCCTCGCCTTTGCGCACTCTGCACAGGATACACACACTCTCACACTCTCACACAAAACAGTACTTAGAACACAACAGCATTGCCACGCCAATCAAAAAAAGTTTGCCAAACTCTTTTTTTCCTTTAACTGGACAGAAATATGATTTATTAAGTGATGTAAACATCAAGGATTTTTTCATACATTAAACATTCTCTATTAAAAATATTTGGAACTGAGGCACCAGTGCTCCTACCATTCCAGAATCTACTGTTCCCAAAACACAAATTATTTATTCCATATGAAACACCTATGCAATAAATTAACCCTCAAAATGAATCTGGAATAATCACAGGACCAGTAATTACAGGACATTTTCAGTAGCTGATATATACATATATACAGATGTTTAAGGAATGCATGCCTCACACAGATTACAATAATTTCATACGTGACATATTTCACACTGACATATTAAGCAATTTGTCCCATAATGCCAAAAATAACATGGTACTACACCATTACATTAAGAGTTAACAGTCACACCTGCTGCATTTACATCAGTCTCAATTCATTCTCTTTAAATGAGCAGTTAAAACAGTGCTGTGCTCCCACTAATACTGCTTAGCAGAGCAAGAAGCATGTATATGGATATACAGTCCAAATTTCTATTTTCTTTATATTCTATCGGTATATACAGCAATCAGCCATAACATTAACATGTCTTGTTTCTACACTCACTGTCCATTATATCAGCTTCACTGACCGTATAGGAGCACTGTGTAGTTCTACAATGCCAGGCTGTATCCATCTGTTTCTCTGCATACTCTTTTATTAGCCTCCTTTCACCCTGTATTACAACACTCAGGACCCCACAGGTCTGACCACCACAGAGCAGGTAGTATTTGGGTAGAAGATTTACAAATAAATCCAATAAAGGTCAGAATGTCTTGTTGGTCAGTGAAGTTAGTGATATGTTTGGACTACTTCAAATAAACCCTCACTGAAAACCTTACCATATCATTCTCTCGGAGGGTGTATAATGATCTTTGCACAGTATTGTTATGTACCATAAAACTTTGCGATCTTAGGGTGTGTTTAGACCAAGCAAGAAACTGATACAGGGTTATATTGTAGTCCTGAATTGCTTTGCGATCATGCTGACATATTTGCAATCGAACCAAAATTAGGGGAAAAAAGGTGATGTATAACACACAGATAACAAAAGGCTGCAAGTAGAGATCTGCACATGGTGATATCTGTATGATATCCTGCATGAACTATGCAATAACAAGAGGGGAAAAATACTTACAATTCAAATCTAACTGCTGGATCCTTTAACCAGTACGGCTTATTACACACTGAGGCATATTACTCAGTAACTACAGGTTTAAAATATCAGTTTTCGCCGGCGATCAGTATTAATCAGTATTAAACCACGATTCTGATAACGCACACATGCTAATTTGTTGATCGCCACAGAACATTATACGTTAAAGCTGTAAAGTTTTACATTACTGTGGCTGCATCCCAACTTACTTACTTTACTGGGGCCACTCCACTAATGAATGCAGTTCTAAAGGTGACTAGTTTAACACTGGGTAGTGTAGGCTAGTGTGTGGTTTGGCACACGCCTATAACAAGAAGGCCTATAACACAACCATCCAGTGACATCACATCCTACATTTGCTTCGTTTAGATGTTTTTGGTTCGTAATGAGTTCATACTTTACATGAACCACACCAGAGTTCATTCAGAAACACTTGGTTGGTTTGGTGTGCCCCACAATCTAAAAAGGACCAAACTGCACTACCAGTTTTACTTTTTGGGATAATGTGAATCTGGCAGTTGTTCTTTACATGCTTCAAAATTTTTGATGCATAGACCAATAAAAAAGCTCCCAAATGATTTAAAAGTTTCATTGAAAGTTTCAAGCTGCTGTTTTGGAGTAATGCTGGTTGATATGATCATTATAAGTAGTGCTGGTCAACATGGTCGATATGGTTGTGATGGTCAAAATTGTTTTGGCTATATAATCAGCTGGAGTTGCTCAGCTGGCTCTGTGTTTGGGTCCTTCTCTATGTTGCTTCCATGCCGCAGACTGGACGGGTCGGAGTCACGTCACTACACACACACACAGTAGTATGTTTTTAAGGGGACAGTACATGAACACACACAGTGGGGAAAGGACTAATAGTATTTTTATGTTTTTATAGGTTTTGAATGTTGGTTTAGATTCATTTTTGATTAATTGCTCAGCCCTATTTTGATGAAATAGGAAATGATTCTTAGTTCTGATGAACCTATCCGGTTTTTAACGCATTTTCCAACTGCACAGCATGTCATCATCTAGCAGCCTCAGGTTACATGTTTACAGCAAGTACTGTGGCTAATGCTACGTGCTAGATTTTGATCACAGTCTGTCATTAAAAACCATCGCTACCCCAACTGCTGAGTCCACATCCTCCCCATAGACCACAGGCAGGGGGAACACTCGCTCCAATTCCTGCTTTAAGACCTCATTACGAGAAAGAGCACTACCGCTACCCATAATCCTTTTTACTCCTGCAGCCAAAAGCGCCTGAGGGGGCATCATGGTGGCCAGGTTATTCAAGATCCCTCTGCAAATGGCGCGTGTAACATGACCCAGGGAGAGATTGGAGGGGGAGATGTTTGAGACTAGGCCGAGGCTGGTGGGGTCGTGCCTCTCACCCAGCAGGGTGGGGTTCACACACAGGTCAGTGGTGGGTTGGGTCAGGGCACACTGGACCAGCGTGGAGTAGACTTCGGAGTCGTGCACCTGAACCCCTGCAACATGGAATTGAGAGACAGAATCTGAAATGACAGCCAAACACTTCGGCACAATGAGACTGAAGAAGGTAAAGTAGAATATCTGATAAGAAGGTTCTCACGGATCAATAAAATAAAGGTTCCTTAATTGCTCTTGGGCATTTTGGAGGTTTCTTGCACTTCAAAAATGTTCCTCGTCTTTGTACATCTAATATACTTTAAAGAAGCATCCATTAAAAGGATCTTCAGTGACCCAAAAATGGTTCTCCAATAACACTGCTTCAAAGAAACCCTTTCGGCCCTCCATGCAGGACACTATGGTATGGTTCTACATCCCCCCATTTAAGAACAGGGTGAAAAGAAGTGTCAATGAGCTTCTCTCTATATACATTTTATTTTTATATTGTTTTTGTACATATTATATTTGATTTTATTTCATTCTTGTACTTTTGATCTTATATTTTATCCATGTTATAAGTCATGAAAGCATTTCACTACTGTATTGTGACCAATAAGTACTGTGGCTAATGCTACGTGCTAGATTTTGATCACAGTCTGTCATTAAAAACCATTGCTACCCCAACTGCAGAGTCCACATCCTCCCCATAGACCACAGGCAGGGGGAACACTTGCTCCAATTCCTGCTTTAAGACCTCAGAGCCCTCCCACTACCCATAATCCTTTTCACTCCTGTGGCCAAAAGCGCCTGAGGGGGAATCATGGTTGCCAGGTTATCCAAGATCCCTCTGCAAATGGCGCGTGTCACATGACCCAGGGAGAAATTGGAGGGGGAGATGTTTGAGACTAGGCCGAGGCTGGTGGGGTCTTGCCTCCCGCCCAGCAGGGTGGGGTTCACACATCTAGGTTGAGTTGGGGTGGTGTTTGTGATCCAGGGCTAACCATTCACCATCAGTACCTGACCTCACTAATGCCATCATGGCTGAATACAATCAAATCCTCACAGAAATGTTCCAACGTCAAGTGTAAAGCCTTCCTTTTGAGTTGAGATAGTTAACATTCAGTTACTATTCACTAGTAATACCCTTGGTTTTAAATATAACACTGGATGAACAGGTGTCCACAAACTTTCAGCCAACCTGTGTTTAACTGTGCATGTAGCATGACCTTTTATAATGTCAATAAAACATGGGGCACATTCACAAATAGAACTGCTTAGTTATTAAAGAAGAAGAACAAGAAATTACCAAATTCTTTCATCCAAGAAGTCAGCATTCCTACAAACGTCGCCATGACATTGCCTCCGTTAAGCGCTGCAGCCACTGCTAGGTAGGTGTGGTGGAAGTAAGGGAAGTATGCGATGGGGGAAGCAGGGTCTGGTGTTGACTGTGGGGTGAAGTCAGATGGCATGGCAAACGTCAGCTGAGCCGAAGTGCTCAGGTTTAGGACTGTAAAGGAAATAATAAGAGTTTTACCAAATTGACATTCCCAAAAACAAGCGTCCTCTTTTCACCATCCATCTTCTCTTTAGAAAAATCCTTCCGGAATTTATATTAAAGGGCCCATATCCTACCTTTTTTATCCATATCTTACCATACCAACCTCGTACTCAAGCTACATTTATGGCCTCTGTGTGGTTTTATGTTCTGAAATGGTAATAAATCATTTTACAAGACAATTTTAAACCTCTCTTCACGATTTAGACACTGTATAAATGGGCAACTATTTTGTTATCCGATTTATATCATTCTATTCTTTACTTTTCTGCCAGATTTCCGCTGTGTATCTTGCCCTGAGGTTTGGAGTCTATTTACGTGCAGACCGGAAATCAAACACGGGCACAGCGTAGTTGATCAACTGTCTGTCCAGTCCAGTCCAGTCCTAAGAATGCATAGACTGTCAGGGTTTAAGAGCACTGAGTTGAGGAGGAGTTTAAGGAGGGGGAAGTGGGAGATGAATGTGAGGGTACTTAGGGAATCAACATTAGGGGTGGTTAATGGTCATCGTCTTATGGTTGATACGTTAAACAAAGGGGGGAGATGTAGACTCAAAGGGGGGCGACCATCAACGCTTTTCAGGATGTCGATGGTATCACCATAGTTGGCAGGCAAAGGGTCATACAAACAACATTGGGTCAGCAGACGAAGAGTAATCCCCATAGAGACAAATGAGTAAAATGACCATGTGATATGATTCTATGTGGCTGAGACCACAAGAAAGTGGTGTTAGAAAGGGGCATATTTCTCTCAAGTCTGACTGTGCAAGTCGGGCTTATATCCAGCTTTTTTCTATAGGAATGAATGGGGTGGGATTTGGCACCCTTCCAACCCCAACAATGAGACAAATACACTAGTAACACCCAGCCAACCACATGAGGTATCACACCAACCATTTGGCAACACCTCAGCAACCTACTGAGACACCATTGCAACTGCTTAACAAACACTTAGCAACACCAAAGCAACCACCTGGGATATCAAAGGAACTGCCTATTAACACTTTACCAACCATCAGGGATAGAAGATCAACTACCTAGGCCACCTAGCAACACCACAGCAACCATGTGTGATACCACAGCAACCACCTATCCAAATGATAGCAATCACTTAGAAACGCTATAGCAACCAGCTAAACACACCACAGAAACCACTTTAATTACCATGGCAACCATGCACTTTTCTAGTTGTGTCTTTACTGTGTCTTTAAGGTTTGATGTAAGATAAACAAGGTAAAAAAGGTAAAGGTAAAGGTGCACGTATTTGTCACTGTACAGTATACACTGTACAGCGAAATGTGTCCTCCGCATTTAACCCATCTGTGGTAGTGAACACACTCACACACACACTAGTGAGCTAGGGGCAGTGAGTACACACACACACCCAGAGCGGTGGGCAGCCAACTCCAGCGCCCGGGGAGCAGAGAGGGTAAAGAGCCTTGCTCAAGGGCCCAACAGTGGCAGCTGTTCGATTGCCGAGCCCGGGAATCGAACCCACAACCCTGTTATCGATAACCCGGTGCTCTAACCGCTGAGCCACCACAGCCCCTGTAAGTCTGTAAGTCTGTAGGTCTGTTCTGATTAGCTGCCTCATTCAAATAGCACTCAAAAGACACTCCGGAGATCTGCAGTATAAGTGAAATGGGCTAAACTCTGGCAGACTGAGTAGGCGGGCATATGTAAATGAGTTGGTTGATATAAGATGAACTGAAACTGTATGATATTAACTGTATGAACTGAGAAGCGAGTTTTAAAACGGTAGTGTTGTTTACACACTACTTCATACTTCTTTACTAAAAAGGGCTCTTTAAAGAACCCATATAATGACGTTAACTACGTTTGTTTGATGCAGTAGGTAAACCCAGCTATAATATCATCTTAAAAGCAGATACCAGATCCTTTAAAAATGCCTGGACATCTTAACTTCTTTTCATCCCATAGAATTGAACAGGATGTTTTTAAGGCCGATTAATGTAATTTCATCATGAATGGGAGGGGCTTAACTAATTTATGCTAAGTAGGCTGGTCTATGTAAATATGTTGGCTGTTGTTACAACACAAAAAAAAGAGTACATTAAAAATAGGATGATGGGACCCTCTCTGGCGTGTGCGAAGTCAAGCTGCTCATTTTTCAAACATCGGCCAATGCAACATCACTGGGCAACAAACGTGCCTGTAGGAAAGCACCGCATACCTGGAGCAGACAGTGCAGCCAATTGTGTTCTCTTGGGGCCTTGGCTGCTGATGGCTAGCAGCATGACCAGGATTCGAACCAGCGACTCTCTGATCATAGTGTCAGTGCCTTAGTCCGCCGGACCACTTGGCGCCCCCATCCCCCTTTTTTTAAGCACTGTTTTTTGGGGTGTAACAGCAGCCTACATATTTACATAGACCAGCCTACTTAGCATGAAGCAGTTAAGCCCCACCCTTCATGCTGAAGTTACATTCATCAGAGAACCGAACTCCTTTCTTTGGTTCTAAACCAGCTCTGAACGGTGCATTCAGAACCGAGGAGGAGGCGGTTGCTAATATGCACACACATTAAGTGTGCACTAAGTGTCAGACTGCAGGAACTAGGAGCTGATTGGTCAGGTAGGTCAGTCAGACTGGATAGTAAGATATTAACCACTACACAAAGTAAATCAGGTTAGAGTTTAGTCTGATTATAAAAACTGTTCACTAAATACAGAGAGTTTACAGGGCTTCACTAGTGTGAATTAGCACATCTCAAGTTGTGGGATTGTATTATTTATAGAAACAGTCCATGTAAAAAGGTTTTTTACCAAGTCCTTTTGGAGCATTTCTATCCATTCATCATGATCAATTTGGACACAATGTAAAATCAAAATGAGAGGAGATGCAAATGCAAAATATTTAAATAAAATTTAACTGAATTATAAAAGGGGTTTATGGTTTATATTAAGATATTAAAACAGGATTAATTGAACATTAGTAATAATGTGCCCATGTTCTCAATGATACCTGCGTCTGTCTTGTCCTTCATACAGGAGTAAACACTGCACTGGAAGTCTCCCAGTGCTGCACCTACAGGAGTGTTAGCAGGGATTCCATGCCATTCTGAGCAGGTCCGTCCAGCTATTGACCCAGACTCCATAGGCTCAGGCAATAAATGCACAGGGAAGCCAGCACCTTTCAGTCTAATGTTAAAAGACAAGATTCTTTACATTCATATTCAAATAAATACAGAGATCAGAGCCATACTGGATATAAAACATTGTCTTATCTCTCTATCAGTGTGTAGCTGTAACTAGTAAAGGTGGACTAATTAATTGTGGTGTGGTGACATGCCGTTGGTGGGCGCTCCTGGTCATGATTTATGATTTTGATGATTTATTATGTGAACAAATCCTCTACAGAAAGCAGACATAATTGGGAAATGGCCTGCTGACAGGCCAAAAGTTTTATTACACCCTCTTTGGGGGACTGTATAGACTTTATTATTTATTTACAGAAATAACTGGAATTGCGTTCATTTACCAAGGGAGTCACATGTAAATGTACAAATATGACGATCTACACAGACATGTAAACACACATGATTGTGTGTGGTATGGATTATAACTCTCATTATTCTGACATTTAGCAAGTAGTCTGATTTAAGAAAGAAAAGGATGTGTATTTTTATACACACACACACACACACATACACACACATACAGTGAGTCCAAGAAGTATTTGATCCCTTGCTGATTTTCTTTGTTTGCCCACTAATAAAGACACTATCCTTCTGCACTTTTAATGGTAGATATATTCTAACATGGAGAGACAGAATATCAAGACAAAAATCCAGAATATAATTTTAAAGAATATATTTTAATTAATTTGTATTTCAATGAGGAAAATAAGTATTTGATCCCTCTTGCCAAACACACTCAATACTTAGTGGCAAAGCCTTTGTTTGCAAGCACAGCGGTGAGACGTTTGTTGTAGTTAACCACAAGTTTAGCACACACACCAGGGGGAATTTTGGCCCACTCTTCTTTGCAGATCCTCTCTAAATCATGAAGGTTGGTGGGCTGTCGCTTGGCAACTCTGACCTTCAGCTCCCTCCATAGATTTTCGATCGGATTGAGGTCTGGCGACTGGCTGGGCCACTCCATGACCTTAATGTGATTTTTCTTGAGCCAATCCTTTGTTGCCTTTGCTGTATGTTTAGGGTCGTTATCATGTTGGAAGACCCAACCACGGCCCATTTTCAGATCCCTGGCAGAGGGGAGGAGGTTGTCCCTCAGGATTGTGCGGTACATGGCTCCATCCATCTTCCCAGTGATGCGGTGAAGTAGCCCTGTACCCTTGGCAGAGAAACACCCCCAAAACATTATGCTTCCACCTCCATGCTTGACGGTGGGCACAGTGTTCTTGGGGTCATAGGCAGCATTTTTCTTCCTCCAACTCCTCCATGGCGGGTGGAGTTGAGGCCAAAAAGTTCAATTTTGGTCTCGTCTGACCACAAAACCATCTCCCAATAACTTGGTTCATCTTTCAAATGATCATTGGCATACTTGAGGCGCGCCTCCACATGTGCTCTCTTCAGCAGGGGTACCTTTCGGGCACTGCAGGATGTGAATCCATTGTTGCGCAAAGTGTTGCCAATTGTTTCCTTGCAAACTGTGGTCCCAGCTGCCTTCAGGTCATTTGCTAACTCCTGCCGAGTGGTTGCAGGACGATTTCTGACTGTTCTCAGCATCATTGCCACCCCACGAGGCGAAATCTTCTTTGGAGCACCGGGCCGAGGTCTGTTGATTGTCATGTTATACTCTTTAAACTTTCTGATAATTGCACCAATAGTTGTTACTTTCACATCCAACACCTTACTAATCTTTTTGTAGCCCATTCCAGCTTTGTGAAGGTCAACAATTCTGACTCTGAGGTCCTGTGACAGCTCTTTGGTTTTACCCATGTTGGAGACTTGAAATCTGTGTGATCTGTCTGATTCTGTGGACAGGTGTTTTTCACACAAGTGATTAGTGAGAACAGGTGGCTTCAGGTCAGGTAACAAGTTGATTGGGAGTGTCTAACTGGTCTGTAAAAGCCAGAACTGCTAATGAATACTAAGGGATCAAATACTTATTTCACTCCATGAAATACAAATCAATTAATATATATTCCTTAGATTTATTTTCTGGATTTTCTTTTTAATATTCTGTCTCTCCATGTAAGAATACATCTACCATTAAAAGTATAGAATGATCATGTCTTTATTAGTGGGCCAACGAAGAAAATCAGCAAGGGATCAAATACTTCTTGGACTCACTGTATTTATATGAAACACTGATTATCTTCACCCACAGTGGCATCTGTCAGGGGGTGGATATATTAGGCAGTAAGTGAACAGTTCGTTCCTGAAGGTGATGAAGGTGTTAAAAGCAGGACAAATGGTCAAGCATAGGAATCTGAGCCACTTTGACAAGGATCAAATTGTGATGGCCAGACAACTGGGTCAGAACATCTCCAAAACATCAGACAGGTCTTGTGGGTTTTTCTAGGGCTTATTGATGCAACCCATGGAGGCCCCACCTCACCACTTATAGGGCTTAAAGGATCTGCTGACAATGTCTTGGTGCGTCAGATAGCACAAGACACATTAAGAGGTCTTGTGGAGTCCATGCCATGTACCTGCTACTTTGCAATGTTTTAAAAATGTAATATGGTGCATATTTCCCTGATCCAAACAGTAAATAATTAAAGACAGAATTACAGAATTAAGACATTTGAAAAGAAAATTTGAGAAAAAGAGTGAAAAAGTCATTTCTAGTAAACAAAAAACAAAAAACAACAGATTATGGGGATGGATGCAGTTGGAGCCCTTAATCTCTTTGATTGCAAGTGCAATAATCAGTGCCTGGTCTGTAACAACACTGCAAAGTAATGCAACTGTGATCTGTACTCACATATCCATGTTCCACTGGTTTTTGGTGGTGCTGAAGTAGCCCCAGCTAGCAGCATTCTGCCCAGTGATGACACAGCCCTCTGAGCCGCACAGCATGGAGACCACATAATCCTGGATAGTCCCTGCCATGCTGAACTCTGAAAGGAACGCTGGCCTGTATTGGGAAGCAGATGTAGAATCTGAGCTGTAAATTTACATTATGCAGCCTAGTTTTCACCCTCCAGCACTGGGAGCATTGTGTGACGGCAGGATTCCTAGCTACTGCGTGGAAAATTGGGAAACATCCAAAAAAAAGCTTCCATATAGAACCATCTATAAATGTATACACACAGCTTGTCTAGTCCCTGTAGAAAAGTACTGCCAATAGAATAAGACTCTCTGGAGCAGATAAACATGAACCTATGGGCTCCATGCCTAATGCCAGGTGTGGGCTAGATGGGGTATAAAGCCCCCCAGTATTGAGCTGTGGTGCAGTGGAACTGTGTTCTCTGGAATGATGGATGGTGCTCCATCCAATACTTTTGGGATGACTCGGGGAGTTGGGGGTGGCGATCATCCAACATCCTGACCTTACATCCGCCCTTGTTGCTTAACGCAATCAAATCCTCACAGCAATATGCCTCTAAAATCTCGTTGAAAGCTCTCCCTGGACAGTAGAGACGCCCCCCCCCCCCCCATGATTTCAGAAGAAACAATGAATGAGCAGGTGTCCCAATACTTTTGTCCATATGTATGTATGCATAGCTAACTGGTGATATTTGTTGTATAGCTCCTAATTAAGTGCAGTTTTTGTGATTGAAAGTATGATACTGTGAAAGACATCCTTTATAATCACTCACTAAAGGCTACTTCAGACTGGTTCTGATATCGAGATGAAGGAGTTCAGATCTTCTCACCTGTGCTTGTTGTACCAGAAGATGGAGGCACAGCCAAAGCCAGTGGCCACACTCAGGTGGGATTCTGGTTTGGGTAATGATGACAGGAAATCACTACTGCAGCGTCCATCCTGCCATGTGATCAGGGTACTCACGTCTTGGGGTCTGAACCTGTGACCCTCATCACTACTGGACCATTCGCAACCTAATGGGGCAACAGGAGACAATATGAGGGACACTTGAGTAGGATCATCTACACAGGTCTATATATGCATCTGTCAGCAGGTTCTTGAGCCACACTGCTTGGTTTAAAGGTTAGAAACCCCCCTTGATATACGCTGTATGTCCAAAAGTTTGTGGACACCCCTTCTAATAAATGCATTCAGCTGCTCTATGTTGCACATAAGGCTTTCAAATATGTGCAATTACACACAGACACAGCCCCTGTGTAGTCCCAGTAGAGAAGTACTGCCAATAGAACAGAACAGCTGATGAACCTGAACCTATTGGCACCATGCTGTCTAATGCCAGGTGTGGGCTAGAGGGGTATAAAGCTCCCCCCAGCATTGAGCTGTTGAGCAGTGGAACTGTGTTCTCTGGAATGATGGATGGTGCCTCGGCCAATACTTCTGGGAGTTGGGGATAAGGTGGGTTGATGATTATCCAACATCCTGATCTTACTAACGCTCTTGTAACTAAATGCAATCAAATCCTCACAGCAATGCTCCAAAATGTAGTAGAATATTTCCCCTGAATAGTAGAGACAGTTACTCCAACAAAAGCAGGATAAACCTTTTTTTATTATTTCACTGATTTCAGATGAAACAATGAATGAGCAAGTGTCCCAATACTTTTGTCTATTTAATGTATCAGCAGGGCAGAAAGAACTGCTATTGCTTTGCTGTGTATTTTTTGGGGCAGGCTGTTTATTGATCACTGCAGAGAATTATGGGTATTGATGAATGATGGGTATTGTACTAAAATCTACATACAATTGTGAATTCTGCCGAATAGCTGAGACTGAGGGCCACAGTGCTGTACTACAGAATATTGCATAACAAGGTAACAGGAGGTCAGAAAGAGATCTGGAAAATCAAGAAAACTTTGAGGGAACTGGAAAGGCAAATCTCCATTTGCTGGAGATGCTGGAGTGGTGGATCACTGTTCTGCTGTTCATCTCAAATATAACCTTCATGGAAGAGCCATCAGAAGAAACCCTTTCCTCTGTCCTCACCACAAAATTCAGGGTCAGAGAGTTTCAGACGAACATCTAAGCAAGCCGCATGTATTTCGGAAACAGGTCCCGTGGACTAAAGAGGTAAAATACAGATGTTTGGCTGCAATGAGGAAAGGTACGTTGGAGAAAAAGGGGTGCAGAATTTCATGAAAAGAACTCCTCTCCAACTGTTAATCGCAGGGTTGTTGTGCTGCAGCCAGTGGCACAGGGAACATTCACTGGTAGCATTTAATACCAGGGGGATGTTGAGTGGCAATTATGATCCAGATGTATTCATCCAACATCTGTACCTGATCTCAATAATGCTTTTGCTTCTGAATGCAAGCAAATTCTCACTGCAATGTAATAACATCACGTTAAGTCTTCCCAGAAGAGTAGAGGCTGTTACTACAGAAACTCCCTGTTAATCCTGAATCCCTGATTTCAGAAGAAATGTTGGATGAGCAGGCATCTACTTTTGGACATCAAGTGTATACTGACTTTGCACCTGTTTCAGACTTCCAGAACAGGACCCCATGCATCTGTCCTGACACCCCCACACACATGACCTCAGTCAGCTTCTCCCTGGGCAGGGCAGCCATGCATTGGTCCAGAGTGGCGATTATTCGTGCAGGGTCCTGCTCCTTAGCCTGAATGGGACAGTTTGGGTCATTTTCACACCGAAATTAAAATGTAAGATGAAAGTGTAGTCGTGGGTGTCTCCGGTGTGGCTGAAACGTACGTGCTCAATCGTTTTGCTGCTGACATCTGAGTGGGTGGGGAAAGTGCTGCTGTCGGTTACGGTCTTTGAAAGCGAGTCAAGCAACACCACCTTGACGGAGGTGGTCCCCAGATCCATACCCAAAATATACTTAGCAGACATGGTCTGCAATGTCACTTAACCTATGTTTTAAACTACTGTGCCTTCGCTCAGAAACGAGGTTAGTAAACACACAGCTAGCTCCCAAAGTCCGTGTTGAGAGAGATTTGAGCCTCTACGGCCACCGTAGTGAGGTGATGTAGGTGACAAAATATATAAAAGATTAATTAAAATAAAATATAAAAATATAAATATATAACCATAACATTTCATTGTGCTTATTTATTTATTTATTTATTTATATCAAAAATTCTTATTTATAAAAATCGTTCGCTTTAGATATACTAAAACAAATTTTAGGCAGCTTTAATTATTTTTGTTTATTTTAATTTTATTTTAATTACATTTTAATAAAAAATTATAATACTAATTTTATTATCTTAATCGTTTATCTTAATCGGTTTTGCTCTTTTTTATTTCTGTAACGAACATTGAGCTACTTTTATTATTATTTTCATGTTAATTATTATTACTATTATTATTGTTATTATTGTAAAATAATACAAAATAGACAAGAATTGAAGTATAAAACAATAAAACAATAAAATAATAATAATCTGGTTCTGTGGGGGACTTTTAATAATAAACCGTTTCCCAACAGGCATTGCGCGGAGACATGGCTGCCGAGGAATGACGAGCGGATTCGTTTTGTATGAGATATGACCTTTTTGTCCTCGCAAACCCCCTAATTCCTAATTTATCCACTTTAACTAAATGCTGAGAGTATGGTGGGAGTGACAGCCGTGTAATTCTGTAGTTGGAACCAGCATTTTCGTGGCGTTTATTCTGAAGCCCAGCGGTAAGTGAGGGTGGATGGCGGTGAGCTAGCTAGCTGCCATTAGCCTGGCAGGTGAATGGGGGGTGGGGGGGGTCTCTGCGGTCTGTGTGTTTTAGGCTCTGTCTGGCTGTTTCTACAGCTCTCCGTCTCTCTCCTCAGCTCTGAAGTGAGGGGTTGCTCCTGCTAGTGGAGAAGGATGGCCAGTCTGGCAGCTAAACGCGAGGGACCGCAGTTCATCAGCGAGGTGGCGGTGAGGGGCAACGCGGCGGTGCTGGAGTACTGCCGGACCTCGGTGTCCGCCTTGTCTGGAGCCACCGCGGGCATTCTGGGGCTCACAGGCTTGTACGGCTTCATCTTCTATTTCCTCGCCTCCTTCCTCCTGTCAGTGCTCCTCATCCTCAAAGCCGGTCGGCGGTGGAACAAGTGCTTCAAGTCGCGGCGGCTGCTTTTCACTGGAGGCCTCGTCGGGGGGCTTTTCACTTATGTTTTGTTCTGGACTTTTCTCTACGGCATGGTGCATGTGTACTGATGAGGAGGGCAGTCTGCACTCCACTGCTGTCTTGGGCTTGAGCCATGTAGTAGTAGTAGTAGTAGTAGTAGGAGAAGAAGAAGAAGTAGGGCAGAGGCCCCCATCCCTGGTCCTAGGGTAACCCCTGGTACCCTTTGCCCCCCTTTGCCTCCCTTTGCCCCCTTTGCCACCCTTTGCCCTGTACATTTGAATGTGTTCCCTGTTCTAAAATACACCCCATCCAAATGATCAGCCTCTCCACCCCAACATGTGCAGGACAGGGGTAGACCTGGGTGTCCTGTATCTAGACCCCTACTGTAGTAAGTGAACTAATAGTACTGCGTCCAGAACCACATACTACTAGATTGTCACTCTCACGCTAAAACCATGTATCCGTTTTTCACTTTTTGACATAATGTGAGTCTGGGAGGTTGATCAAACTTACACAAAGAATGGACCAATAGAAATGCTCCAGAATGACTTGTAATAAAATCTTTCACACTGACGTCCAATGAAAGTTAAGAAGGCTTTTTCTTCCGTTTTGGAGATCAGTGTAGTACGCGGACATGAGCACAGTGCACAAGACTGGGTCGGATGTAAACAGTAAAGATTAACAGCTACTAACATTTCAGATGGTCCATATCCTATATTTGCCCCCCTTTTAGACTTTTGTGTTTAGACTGATCTGAGTAAATCATCTCTGTTCTCTTTGCCTGCTTTGTAATGTGCCTCGTTTCAAAAAGCTGTTCATGCTAAAACTAAGGAAGTTCTTTATTAATTTAGTGTTAATGGATGGTGCTAGACTCTAGGGACTGAATAGGTGGGTGTAAAGACATGCATGGGTTTTTGTGACCTCAAAAGAAACTGCAACAGCAACTGTATTCAGAATGGGCTGTTTGACGCTTGGGTTTAGTATGTGGACTAGTTGGGCAGGTTATCAGTGTTGATGCTCTTTAACAAGCTTTCCAACAAAAACATGCAAAATTAGATACTTGTTATATTGACTCTTTAAAGACTATTTAACATTTATATTGATTTGCTTTATTTTTAGTTTCGAGTAATGCTTTGCACTGCAGCCATTTAAGCAGCAGCAGTTATTCTCTCCTCTTAATGATCCATAGCAGAAATCCATATGCTTAGAAAAGAGTATCACAACAATTTAGCATAAGACGGCCCCCTAATCACTCTCCCCTAAGTAAATATAGTAGTAAATATAGTAGTTATTCACATGGTGTCAGAATTTCGTGAAAGGGCTCCGAGTGGCTTAGTGGTCTAATATGCTGCTGCTATGGCCCGGGGGTCATGAGTTTGAACCCCGAGCCGTGGCGCTTTGTCATCAGCGGCCGGAGTCCAAGAGACCACAATTGACCGTGATCTCTGTTAGCTGGTATGGCAGAGTCAGAGACCTGGCGCTTTCCTCAGAGCGTGTCGGCTGCCCGGTGATATATTGGTGGCTGGCTTCCAGTGTCATTAGACTTACCCTACTAGTGTTAGGAGCATTGCTGGTGCTACGTGGAGCTACGAACGGGTGAGTTAATTGGCAGTACCAAACTGAGAGAAAAGGGGAGGCTCCAAAAAGACATTTAGTGAAGTCTTCTGTAAAGTTGCCATTTTGGAGATACAAGGTTTTTACTTGACAACAACAATATGAGATTTGGATGCGGACTTGGGCCAGGGTTGGGAACCAGGGTAGTAGAGCATTGAGAAAGTAGAGATTTGCGTTTGTGATTAGGTTGAGACGGTGCTGAGTGAGAAAGTCTTAGAAACCGTTTTTTCATCTTTCCCCCTCTTGTCATCCAGCGCTGAACGGTCTGCTCTACCCAGCTCTGCTGGTTGCACTGATTGACTGAACTTTTCTATGGTGCTGTCCAGTCCTGAACTGCCTCAGTACCTGGGCTTGAAGGCCTTCATTATCCAACTACACGTTGAGTGCTTTTAAAACCACGAGGTTGGGTTGTGTAGGTCTGATTGGAGTGCTGGATGAGGAGATGGATAAAGCTGCATTTCCTCTCGAGCATGAGAAACAGATGTCATGGTCTTGTTCAGTGGAGGGAAATATAAAGATAAACATCTCCTAAATGATAGAAATACAAAGAGTGTCTGACTTCTAAAATCTTTTAAATAAATGAATCCCACACAATCAGTGGTGCAATGGTTTGAATGGATGGAAATTAACTTAAACCAATGGCTGGTTAAACTAAGTGTTCAAATGTTTGTGGACACCCCTTCTAATAAATGCATTAATGCCTCTCAATAACACCTGCTCTTTCATTGTTTCTTCAGAAATCAATCAGTATTGCAATAAGCTTTTGTCTCTACTGTTCAGAAAATACTTTCTACTAGACTTTGGAGAAGCACTGCTATGAGGATTGGATTGCATTTAGTGACAAGAGCCTTGGTGAGGTCCGGATGTTAGATGATCACCACCCCACCTCATCCCAAAAATATTGGATGGAGCACCATGATTCCAGAAGACACATCTCCAAGGACAAAAATGGTTGTTCTAAGGAACTCAAAGAACCTTATCTAGCACCTTTTTTAATGCGTATGGATGGAGTTCACTCACTCCAGGGAACACAGTTCCACTTCTCTACAACCCTTTGCTGGGGGGAGGAGGGTTATACCCGTCTAGCCCATACCTGGCATTAGGCATGATGCCAATCGGTTCATGTTCATCTGCTTCAGAGAGTCCTGTTCTAGTGCAATCCATAGCTGACACATGAAAAAAGCATCGCCAATAGAACGGGGTGCTCTGAAGCACCCTAAAATAAGCCTAGAAATAAGGTTACCAGTGAGGGGTATTAAGCCCCTCAGCATGTAACTGTGGAGAAGTGGATCTGTGTTCCCTGGAGTGAGTGAGCTCCATCTATACTCTTTAAAATAAAGGTGCTAGAAAAGAAGTAGTTCTTAGAAGAACCATTTTTGTAAGAGATATGAGTGAAAACCACTTTGAAGGTTTAGAGTAGTTCTTCACTAATTTTTACTAAGTTTTTCCCCTCACATTTCTTTCGCAAAAATGATCAATGGACAATCCATAGGTCCTGTGAGTGTGAGGGGCCCTAAAAATATTTATTGAGTATGTTGGCAGAATTATTAAGTAATATCTTACGATGGGGCCCACAATTCCTGGCAGGGCCCCTGGTTATAACCCATGAGTTTCAGAAAAAATGATGGATGAGCAGTTGTTTAAAGAGCGGCGTACAATCTAACACATTGAAATGGAGGAAGATTATTAATATTTTATCTCCGCTACAAAAGTAAATGTAACCCAAGCTAAGATGATCATGAAACTGGGAAACTGGGTAGGCGTAGCTACCTGTAACTAGTGAACATTAAAAGAAACATAAAAAGGAATGCTGGCATATTTATTTTTATTCACAAAATGGACAAAGTAATATCAGAACAACAAAATGAGATCTGCTTCGCTTACAGAACATCCGTAGTACATTTTGGAACAATCTGTGGATTAAAAAAGCTCTAAAAATGAACGTTTCTGAATTTCCGTGGGGGATATGGGCTTCTCTCACTGCATATCTTAGAAGACTTGGTTGTAACAGTGTGTTAAACTAACCTCCCATGTGTGGAGGCTGTGTTTTAGCCTGGCTAGCTCTCACTGTGAGCTGTTCCCATGCTTCAGAATGATATTATTTTACCTGGAGTGTCAATAACATAATACAGCAGTGAATTCTGGAGAAATGGACACATGACATTTCTATAAGAATATGAAATGACCAACTTTACCCCACATTAGCTTGTGCCCTGCTCTCCCCTTTTATTCCAGGCAATGCCGATTTAAAATTGGTCCTTAAATGACTATTATTGTATTCTATGAATTGTCCTTTAACTGTAGTTTGATGGTTCCCTTGCATACAAGGCCTTTAAAAAAGCATTGAAGGTAGATTAGGTTTTGGATTGTTTGGTATGAGGGCATGTTGGGGAAAACTCTTCTAATACCTGAAAATAATGACAATAGTCTGATTCTCTCATTTTTCTCACTATTGGAGAAAACTCTTGGATCAGGGTGTCTGCAGGTCCTTTAAAGACCCTAATATGTTTGACATTATATTTTACAAATTAAAAGTCATAAAGTTTAAAATTGTTTTTTTTTTTCGACTTTACACAGTGTGCTGGGGACCAGTGTGTAGGGGAGGGTTGGGGGGGTGGGGCCTAAAGTTATTTACCTCCATAATTATCCATTTAACATTTTAACTTTCATGTCTAACTTAAGTACTTTTGCAGTACCCATACTTTTATGTAAGTATTTAGTAAGTTAAATGTTGGTACAGTCCCTATACTTCCACCTAAATACTTTTAGCTTGAGTCAAGTTTGGATACACCATACCTTCACTTAAGTACTTTTACTAGAGTCAAACTTCAGTACAGTACCAACAGTCTTACTCAAGTACTTTTACTAGAGTCAAACTTTAGTACAGTACCAACAGTCTTACTAAAGTACTTTTACTAGAGTCAAACTTCAGTACAGTACCAACAGTCTTACTAAAGTACTTTTACTAGAGTCAAACTTTAGTACAGTACCCACAGTCTTACTAAAGTACTTTTATGAGTCAAACTTCAGTACAGTACCCACAGTCTTACTAAAGTACTTTTACTAGAGTCAAACTTCAGTACAGTACCAACAGTCTTACTCAAGTACTTTTACTAGAGTCAAACTTTAGTACAGTACCCACAGTCTTACTAAAGTACTTTTATGAGTCAAACTTCAGTACAGTACCCACAGTCTTACTAAAGTACTTTTACTAGAGTCAAACTTCAGTACAGTACCAACAGTCTTACTCAAGTACTTTTACTAGAGTCAAACTTCAGTACAGTACCAACAGTCTTACTAAAGTACTTTTACTAGAGTCAAACTTTAGTACAGTACCAACAGTCTTACTCAAGTACTTTTACTAGAGTCAAACTTTAGTACAGTACCAACAGTCTTACTAAAGTACTTTTACGAGTCAAACTTCAGTACAGTACCAACAGTCTTACTAAAGTACTTTTACTAGAATCAAACTTTAGTACAGTACCAACAGTCTTACTAAAGTACTTTTACTAGAGTCAAACTTTAGTACAGTACCACCATCTTACTAAAGTACTTTTACTAGAGTCAGATTTTGATACAGTTTCAATACTTTTACTCAAGTACTTTTATTTGGGTCCGATTTCTCAACAGTACCCAGACTTTAATTTGCATAACTCTACCTATATCAAATTTAAATAATGTACCTATACTTCCTTATATATTTACTTGAGTCAGATTTTCCTACAGTGCCAATACTTTCGCTTAAGTACTTTTATGTAGGTGTAATTTCCGTATAATATATTTAGAGTACCCAGACTTTAACTTATATACTTCTACCTGTATACAATTTTGCCACAGTACCCATACTCTCACAAAGCATGTTTGCTTGGCTCAGATGTTGCTACATTACCCATACCTTCACTTAAGTAATTGAGTCAGATTTTGCATACCTATACGCTGACTTAGGTACTTCTACCTAATCCGAATATGTATATACTTACCATACCTTCACTTAAGTACTTTTTCTTGAGTCAAATTTTGATACAGTATCAATACTTTCACTTAAATTTCCTAGAGTACCCAGACTCTAACCTAAATACTCCTACCTGTATCAAATTTAAATATAGTACCAATACTTTTACTTGAATCAAATTTTGCTATAGTACCCATATATTATTTTCAACCAAGTACCAAGATTAACTATTGGTACAGTACCCATATAACATTTGTATGGTATTGATACTTTTACTTACGTACTTTTACTTGAGTCACATTTGCATACACTACTCATAATTTTACTTAAGCACTTTTACTCGAGTAACATTTTGGTACAGAGCCCATGCTTTCCCTTAAGAACTTGTACTTGGATTACATTTAGCTACAGTAGCCATATGAGTCAAATTTAGATACAGTAATCATACCTTCATATTTTGAGTAATATTCATAATTTTCATAATATTCAGAATTTGAGTCCACTTGAGTCCAGTTCTATTACGGTACCCATACCTTCTCTTTGACTCATACATACTACCATATTTTCTGATGTAAACTATGGATCTGAGTGTTCTTATGTTTGGTGTATGATCTGCAAATGTGGTCATGAATGTAATGAATGAATGAGTTGAATGAGGTGGTATTAAAAAGAACTGTGTTTAAGGGGATCTGAGGATGGCTGCAGACACCCTGTTGGTTCCCATAGGTTGTGAAAGCTGACTGACAGGTGGAAGGACCTACGCATGAGCTTATTCAAACTTCACTCCTTCATTTTCAGTATTAAAACACAGTCCTGATGTTGGTGGCAAATGTCTGTATGTTCTGTGGTTTTGTGGAAGAGGAGACTGGCGACAAGGCTCTTCTGTCTGGACTGCGGTGGAGTTTGGACGACGAGGCCTCCAGCGCTTGTTTTCCTACAGGACTGCGGGGTTTCAGTGATGAATCTCTGGTCACAGCCTGTCTGTCTGGACTGTGAGTGGAAGGGGATGACATTGGCGTGAGGGGTAGTTCCTCCACAGTTGTCTTCTCCTCTTTCCTGTTATGTCCATCATGGGCGTGCCGGTGGTGTCTACCATGCCTTGCGTCTCTGGGCTTTCGACTTTCCGATTTTCTACAAGTAGCAAGATTAGCAGATGTTATTTGTGGATGCCATTTACACTTTACACCCCTCCCCTCTCTTCAGAGAGTCTTACCTTCCAACAGGCTCGAACTTCCTCTCTCTATAGAAGGAGCTTGTGCTCATCATGTAGAGCAGGATCATATCACAGACGAACACGCCCTAGCGAGCAACACAACACACAAAGAATGAGCTTAACAGTGCAGCACGTCAGTGGGCTCTGACTTCACTCAGTCAAGCCGTCTCCATTCCTAATGAAGGGCTTGTGTCCTACATTTTAACTGAGGGCCACTTATATATTGTTGCTGTTAATTCTACTCAAGTACTTTTATTTGGGTCTGATTTCCCAACAGTACCCAGACTTCAATTTACATAATTCTACCTATATCAAATTGAAATATAGTACCTATACTTCCTCTTATATTTACTTGAGTCAGATTTTGCTACAGTGCCAATACTTTCACTTAAGTACTTTTATGTGGATGTGATTTCCATATAGTATATTTATAGTACCCAGACTTTAACTTATATATGTATGTAGGGCTCATATCCTACATTTTTTACTGAGGACCACTTATATATTGTTGCTGTCACCCAAAAACCAATCGCCATTTTTATTGTTACTCATTTGTGGACATAATGTGAATCTAGCAGTTGTTCTTTACATTGTGTCAATATTTTATGATGAATGGACCAATAGAAATGCTCCAAAATGGCTTTCATCGAAAGCCCCCAAGGTTTTTTCCTCCCCCTGAAAAGTTGCTATTTTGGAGAAACAAGGTATACAAGGTATATTTTTATGGCTTCATATTCCAAACCATCTGCATGTTTTACAATTACGCTCTGTTTTGTTGTTTTGCCCTTTGAGACTGATATATGTAAATTAGATCTGTTCTAATTGGCTTGGTTTTTTATTGTGGCTGAAACACTCACTATACCTTTAAGACGAACAGGTGGACTGAACCATATATGGAGCATGCTAACAGTATTTACAGACTGCATCAATAAGCACTGTATGGACAAAAGTTTTGGGACACCTGCATTGTTTCTTCTGAAATTAAGGGGATTAAAAAGAAGTGATCCCGCTTTTGTTGGAGGAACTGTCTCTACTGTCCAGGGATAAAGGTTTTCTACTAGATTTTGGAGAATTGCTGTGAGGGTTTGATTGCATTCAGTGACAAGAGCATTAGTGAGGTCAGGATGTTGGATGATCACCACCCCTCATCCCCAAATTCGTCACAAAAGTAGCACCATCCATCACTCCACAGCTCAAGCCTGCTGGGAGGCTTTATACCCCTCTGGTGCCAATACGTTCATTTTTATAAATTTGTACATACTGCACCATATAAAACATGCAAGGAAATGCAGTCATATGGGGGTCTTAACCCTTTACCAGGTGTCAGTAAATAAATAAATAATTTAAAAAGAGATATTTTAATGAACTAGAATGAGCTAAGATTAATTTACCACAATTCACCACAATGTACTCAATGTAGTGTGAGCCAGCTGGAAAAGGTGGCACTGGCTACAACACGCTTGCTAATGGGGTGAATAATAATACAATAGTGCCCTCTTGTGATTAAAGCTATTTAGTGAGCTTACGAGCTTCTGTAACCGTCTGGGTATGCTTACAAATATGCTTAAGCTTTTACTTTTGCTTCCTTCACACACACAGAGCTACTATTTCAGACTTTAATCTACATTTTCTTAATCTGAAGTGAAAATGAGCATTTTACATTTATTAGATTTATTAGATTTATTAGCTAGAGCAAGAACATGTCACATGCACATTTAATGCCAGTCTCAACCTCTTATGATTTCTTCTCCAAGACTATTGATTTAAAAAATGAACAAACTGAACAGTCACTGGAATTACAGTGTGGCAGTCGAAAATAAGTGGCAAACAAAAAATGACAAATGCGATGTTGTGTAACAGAACAGTCAATGAACGAGGCATGAAGATATACTCACAGCACCCATTAGAGCAAGTCCAGATCCAATATTCACCACTGTAGGAATAATATTAAACTTCCCTGCCTGGAAGAAAACAGTGTAAGAGCTCAGGCAACAGTAGACAGGCTACATTAATGGTATCATAGTTCAAAAAGAGCCAAAGCGCTCCATACCTGCCCATTCACCATGATGTCAAATCGAATGCCAAAGACTTTATACAGAGAGCGATAGGTCTGTCCATCTGGATCTCTGTAATATCGAGCAAATCTGCAAGACAAACGACAAAGGTTTGGTCTAAGAGTCAACAGTGAAGTACCAAACAATAATTCACAGCCAGTTTTAATGAGCATTTACAGGCTATCAAAAGTTTGACTTTTTAAAGCATGTTGTCTTCGTTGGTTTTGCATAACAAATTAGAGGCTGACCAGGAGATGTCAGCGCTCTTCAGCACTCAAACCTTTTGCTTACCAGGCAAAACACTCTAAAGGAACATAAGACATTGCTTTTGTGTTAAATTTGCAACACTTTAAACAGATTAGTAATGGATATCACACATTAATTAAATGATTTGTTTCTTTTTTTTTAGAGAAATAAAATAACTATTGTGTTAAATGTGTTAAATGTGTGTATCACGTTTGTTGTGTAATAGTATAATGCATCAAAACCCTGTTTCAAAAAAAAAAACTGCTCTTGAAACATTTCAAAAGAAGCCAAGCTGACCAAAGACATTTCATTTGTGTGTTTAGATTCCCTAAATAAGACAAGCTGACACTTCTCAGGATTATCACAGTGAACTCTTACAAAAATGAAGACCAGCACTGAAAATTCTACTCAATAATTTAATAAAAACAATAAGAATTTTTAAAATGAATAAACCTTAAAACCTAGAAGGTCGACTGCAACAGAAAACTAAACATTAGCTGTTATGAAGAAAAACATTAACATAAAAGTTTCAGGTTTTCAGTGAATAAATATTGAGAAAAGCTTTGAGTAGCTGAACACGGACTACTGTAAAGTATTCATACCCAGTACCATTTCTATTACCTTCTGGGAATCTCCAGTAATTTCAGAGTTTATAATATGTGCAGACTTTAGACAACAACTTATAAATGTTTTAAAATGTCAGACTCACAGCTCAGCTCTGAGAGCATCAGAAAGGCTTGCTGTCTTAGTAATTGCATTTAAAGTCAAAGTCAAAAACAATCATAAAGCTATAAACAAGAGAAAGAAAACATCGATATACTGTATAAAAATATTATTATTTGCAATACTGTATCGATTCTCAAAAACACAGTATTGATTTTTAAAGAATAGTTTAGATGTAAAGATTGGTGTCAGACAGTGGTTCATTTAGTGTTGTGTTTCAACCCCAACCACTAGATGGCAGTGTTTTAGTCTCTCTCTTTAGCTCCCACTGTCTGATTGGATAAAAAGGCAACCTTTCTTTTACTTAGACTTTATTCAGATTATAGTGTTTTCTAGTTAACAAGTCTAATCTGAAATCTAATAAAATCACCATATATATATTGTCTGATAGTTTCACAATATTTCACAATAAATTGAATCATGTCAGTCCACTGCTGCGTTCTCTTTACTGGCTTCCTGTAGCCGCTTCCCGCATCAGATTCAAAACCCTGACACTGGCCTACAAAGCCAAGAACGGACCAGCCCCTCTGTACTTGATGGCAATGGTCCTGTCCTGCACCAAAGTGGAGGAACGAGCTTCCCCTGGGTGTCCAAATGGTAGAGTCCAACACTCACTGTCTTCAAACCCAGACTGAAGACCCTCCTCTTCTGAGAGTACTTGGGCGAATAGCAGAGTGGTCACCTTATTGACTTGTGTTAAGTAGAGTCTAAACTTAGAGGATCTTTAAATTATTAGTCTATTCAAACTAGCTGAGGTTTTTCTTGGGTAAATAGTAAAGCACTTTTGTAAGTCGCTCTGGATAAGAGCGTCTGCTGAATGCTTTAAATGTAACTGTAAAGGTAACTCCTGTATCATGATACATATCATATCACCAGGTCCTTGCCAATACACATTCCTACCATGTAGTGTCTTTACACAGCAATGATCAACATAGAAACTTCTCTCTGATATATGATATAGTTTAATACAAATATTACTGATAATGTGGGAAATTAACTGGTAAAAAGTGTCCCTGTCTGGGCATTTCCAACACAACACTCAGAGATGTATAGTAAGGGAGTAGAAGTACTTCACTACTGTACTGAAGTACTAAATACTGTATCTGTATTTACTGCACTATTATTCTGTTCTCCTGCTTCCACTTTTACTTCACTGCGTATGTTGGATGAGTTTAATACTTTTACTCTGTTATGTTGTTTATGTGCTGCATCGTTACTCGCTACCATTATAAAATACTACGAATCATTTCAAACCCACATTATCACCTCCAGAGCGCTAGGTGGCGCTGTCACCGGGCTTGATAAGGCCGCCTCAACATTGAGCAGAGCGGGCGATCGAGCTGTGAGCGAGCATGCTGCCGTTCTTCCTCTCTCTCTCTGCTGCAGTGAGGACACTAACGCTAGAGCTAATGTTAGTTTATTTAGAGACTGAAGAACCTCCATCTTCACCTCCTGCAAATACTCGTATGTGCTCTAATGGCCTGAGCTCTTTCAGCTGTGGTTGAGTTTACAGAGAGTGAAGCTCAGGGGTTTGAGCTGCTCTCCTCACTGGTTGTACAGATGAAGCTCTTGTATGTGGCGGTTGAGTCAGGTCTGCTCAGCTCTCTCTCTCTCTCTCTCTTCTGGGCGAGTTTGTTTAGAGAGTGAACTGAAGACTCGTGTTCATGAACTCTGTCTTCTACAGTCCCGTCCTTCTACTACAGCCAGAGGAACTGAGACAGTGCTTAAGTCTCAGCATTTACAATAATATAAACACTGAGACTCAGACTTCTGACTGATTTCTGTAAGCACTACAGAACACAGTACTGTACTTTTACTCTCAGTACTTCAGCAGTACAGTGTAGAATAAACTACTTGTGATACTTAAGTACAGAAAATGCTGAATACTTTAGTACTTGCACTGAAGTCTGGAGCTTAAAGAACATCTGATTCTACTCAAGTCACTTGTTTGATAGAGCACTTGTCTGACAATAGGACATGTTGTGTCTGTGTTAAGAAAAGAAATTCCACACCCAATCCCCCATCTGAGTGGAAAAACCAACTGCTCATTTCCTTTAAATAGCTGCTTACACACCCTTGGTATCAGTAACTGCAACCACACACTTTCTGTAGTTGTTAAGCGGTGTCTCACAGCGCTGTGGAGGAATCATGTCCCTCTTCTCCTTGCAGAACTGCCTTAATTCAGTGACATTGTTTGTCATTGAGTGAGTGAACTGTGTGTTTCAGACTGCTTTCACACAGGGGGACTGGGTGATGAATATACAGTGTTTACTTATTAAATACCTAAAACGTCCACGACATGGCTGTGTCTATCGTTATCTCAGTGTTTATTATATGCACTATATGGACAAAAGTGTCAATGCCTGTGGACACCTGCACCTCATGCACTGTTTCTTCCAAACTCTAGGTATTAAAAATAGAGCTTTTGTTGGAGTATCTGTCTCTACTGTCCAGAGAAGAAGGCCTTCTACTAGATTTTGGAGGAGCATTGCTGTGAGGATTTGATTGTGTTCAGTGACTAGAGCGTTACAGAGGTCAGGATGTTGGTTGATCACAACCCCACCTCATCCGCATCTCCCCAACTCACTCAAGTACCGGATGGAGTATGAACCATCATTGCAGAGAACACAGTCAGTTCCACTGCTCCACAGTTCAATGCTGCTGGAGGGCTTTATACCTGGCATTAAGCAGCATGGTGCCAATAGGTTCATGATGTTGATCTGCTCCAGAGAGTCTTATTCTATTGGCAGTACTTCACTACAGTGACTAGACAAGCTGTGTGTGTGTGTGTGTTCATTTGCACATCTGTGTCAGCAACGCATGCAACTTAAAGCATTCGTTAGAAGGGGTGTCCACAACTATTTGGACATATAGAGTAGATTATTAGGGGTGGGTTTAGCCACTAAATAAAAATAATAAGTAAGGAAAAGGGTGTAACTGTGAAAGCCCTGGTATTAGTCAGGTCACCTGAAGTTGTATCCCGAGGTGATAGAATTTGTTGAGTCTTTTGAAGCGTCCAGGCGAGTGAAGCTGTACTGAGGATTGCATGCAGAGGAGTCTTTATCTAGGTCACAGTTCCACTCAATCAGCACTCCAATAGATCCACCCTGGACGGGTAAAACAAAGAAGGAGAAGAAAGACAAAGGTTATTGTTACCATTGCTTGACTGATTGATTGATTCTATGCATGTACTCTTATTTTCATTCGCTCCTTTGGCTCTTCTTCACCATACACTGTTAAAGAGCAAGGCCATTTCATGGAAGCTGCATTAGTGGACCGAATGTAAATTGACTATAATGGCCTGCATACTGCTTAAGAGTTCCCCTGTAGACATAACGCGAGCCAAGTAATAAATGAGCAAGAGGAACTCCTAATGAAATCAATTCCACGCTAATCGAGCAGAGTATCCTCCCTCAAAGCCTCTCCCATCCTCTGCATTGGTGAGAAATTCACTGTTGAGATGCGTCATCTCCTTTTGCTCTTCGGCTCAAAGCTGTGGCACAGTCTCATCAAATTAAGACCATACAATGACATCAGGGACACTTGCCTTGACAGCCATTTCTTGGAAGTTGTGACCAGTCCACTGTACAATGTCTCCGACACGGAAGATGGGGCAGTAGGGGTCGTGGTCCCTGTCGTAGCTGCATGTCTTTAGATATGACTTGTTGTTGGTGAGCAGGACATTGGATCTTTAGGGTGATAGAAGAGGACAAACAGTAAGTGTCACATGACTACCTTGACCTCTGCCATTGACCTTACTAATGCTGGTACTTACTAAGGCTGCACTACCCTCACAGCAATGTCCCAACATCTAATCTGCGGCATAGGGAGGAAAACCCCCTATTAATTAATACTGTACTGAAGTACTAAAATAGAATAGGACTCACTGGAGCAGATAAACATGAACCCATTGGCACCATGCTGTCTAATGCCAGGCGTGGGCTAGAGGGGTATAAAGCCCCCCAGCATTGAGCTGTGGAGCAGTGGAACTGACTGTGTTCTCTGGAATGATGGATGGTGCTCCATCCAATACTTTTGGAATAAGTTGGGGGGTTGGGGGATGAGGTGGGGTGGTGATCATCCAACATCCTGACCTCACTAATGCTTTTGTCGCTGAATGCAATCAAATCTGCACAGCAATGCCCCTCCAAAATCTAGGAGAAAGCCTCCAGCAAAAGCAAGTTTCAAGTTTCAGGTTTATTTGTCATTTGCACAACATGTCAGGACATTTATGCATTGAAATGCTTGTGGTGAGGTTCAGGTTGATGCTCTACAGGAGGACAAAACTATATACATACTAAACATATTAAAATAAAGTTATATAAGAATTATATTAAATAAATACAAAACACGCAGGATATGCTTTTTTTAAAGTCCGAAGAAACAACGAATCAACAGGTGTCCCAATACTTTTGTCCGTGTAGTGTAAGTTCACTTGGGTTTCTAATGTAGGGAAACCAACCCCTTATAACTGCAACACAAAACACACAAAGGGAGGTCAGGGGTCAAAGTTGCAGCTGCTGGTAAAGTGGCTAACTCAGCAGTAGTAGGGCACAGTATTAACCCTGTTATGCCAGCTGCTCACTTTGACCCTCTTCAGTGTCAGTATTTTGAAACAGCAGACCACTGGACACTTGCAGAGGTCTGTAATCACTGGGCTGCTGCTGGTATTAACACAATACTTGAGACACAACATTGTAAAAAGGCGTCTGTTTACCCGTCCATTTAGTTCTGTCATGTGGAAAGAAATCATTTGAACTAGATTTACTCAACTCAGATAAAGACTTTATGTGAACCATTTCAATTATTCAAAGCATGTATTTGAGCTGATTTTAGTCGCTTGTTACCATCTTAAGACATTTTTAGGTAACTCTTTTTACAGTGTACAAATCTACTGTGATTTGTAAAGATTTGGGATATGGTAAGTTTTGCACTTTTACTTATTGTGCATGTGTGTATACAGTATTTATTACATTTAATTGCAAATATCGTCTCATAAAGAAAGCGCTTTCCTTTTAAACTGAATAAAAACATAATTGTGAAGTGTACTAAGAAAGCAAAGATTTTTGGTGTCCTATTAGTCCTTGGGTGGGTTTAAAATATCCATAATTAAATAATAAAATACTTAATACTCAGACCTCTGTGTGCTAATAGCATTGTGATCCTCTGCTGAATTGATTTTTTTCTCCTACTTCAAGTCTCTAAGCAAAGTAAATTAGATGCCAAAACCTGAGAATGACTAGAGATATCAGGTGCTCTCACTGGTGCAGTTTTTGGAGACCAGGGGGGACATGTGATCCTCACTTTCTGATCATTTCGGGAAGATCATTTCTGGAAGTTACAGCATGGTTTGTTTTTTTTAATTGCATTCCCTGTTATTGAGACAGTTTTATTTTTATAGCAACACTGCATACTGATTGATTAGATTACATTCCTAAGAAAGGACAGATGATCAAGGGCTCTTTAGTAAATGCAAAATGGTTGAAACAAAAATTAAAGGACAAAAGTATTTGGGACATCTGCTTATTTGTTTGTTCTGAAATCAAAAATATTAAAAAAGTTTATCCTGCTTATGTTGGAGTAATTGTATATACTGTCCAGAAACGTCTTTCAACTAGATTCTGGAACATTGCTGTGAGGATTTGATTGCATTCAGTGACAACAGGTCAGGACATTGGATGATCACCACCCCACAACTTAAAGTAGCTGAATGCATGCATTAGAAGTGGTGTCCTTAAACATGTAGACATGTAGTGGAGTTTTTGGCCTGGTTTAATCTTTCTTCATATATAATGACAATCTCTAATATATCGTTCTTTATAGAACCTGTTAAGCATAACATAGCACCAAAGCCCAGTAAATATCAACTGTGCAAGCTAGGAAAAGTAAGTCAACCCCCTACTTTCTATTTCAACCTGTATTAGAGTTAAATAAAAGCAGCTGCTTCTGAAAATTGCTTGTTACCACATGAAGTCATTGTCTTAGGTTGAACGGACAAGCCCTCGTTTCCAGTGTAGTGTATGTCTGAGGATTATTGCCAGTAGAACAGGACATGACAGCTGAGGATTAACCATACAACGAACTCTACTCCTTGATACGCTGAGTCCTGTAGGCCTTTCAACAGTGACACCTGCCCGAGAATGCACAGCGCGCTGCTGTCACAGCGCCCCACAAAACAGACAAGCAGCCTTAGTGCTTCCGTAACTGACTGTGTGGGTATAAATAGCAGGTGGGAGAAGGCGAGACATGCAGAGCGGGCTTATGTGCCGAGTCATTTAGACCAAAGATAGCGCTGTCCAGAAATTCCCTCTTTTACAAGGTCCCATGCTATAATAGCTAAAGCTGAGAGGCTGAGAAGCTAAAACATTCCCAGACACTCTGTATACTGTAACGTATTCTGAGACCTGCTTGTTCTGAAATGAAGGGTATTAATAGAGATTAATGGGGAGTCTGTCCCCCCTCTGCTGCAGTAACACTCACTCTCTACTTTTCTGAGAAGGCCCTGCACTAGATGGTGACCCCTGCTGCTGGGATTCAGTTTTATTCAGCTGCAAAAGCATTTAGGCAGTAATGCTGGACTGATTAAGTCTGGACCACAAATAGATCCCCAATTAATCCCAAAGCTCCAGCCCTCCAAAGAAAGTGTTTCTCTGTGGCTTCCGTGGCTGGGAGCTTTATGCTCCAGAGTGTCCCGTTCTACATTACTATTAAATGTCATGTCTTTAATGTTCTGTGTATTTCAGTTTTTTTTTTTACTAAATACAGGGTTTTGAAACCTGAACCCTAAACTAACTCTTTATTAAGACATCTTCAGTTATTAGCACTGTGGCAAACTACCCACTTTGGCTATATGCATTATACACATATACATACATATATATATATATATATATATATATATATATATATATATATATATATATATATATATATACAGCACCGTGCAGAGGTTTTAGGCAGCAATTAGTTATTAGATCCTATTAGAACAGATGCAGATAAACATAAATCCAGTAAAAATGAGCAAGAATTTCTCATGTTGAAGAAAGTAGTGAGATCTTGTCGGTGAGCTAGTCTGAAGAACAGAGCTCAGTTCCTCCAGATTTCTCCTGGACGCCCCCCAGTCCAGCCAGCACAGCGTGGAGGATGTGTTCATCTCCATCAGCAGCAGCAGCAGCAGCTCACCTGATTTACCATCATTAAGTCCTAATTTACCACCAAACCAGGTGCTGGAGGAGAACTCTAAATAATACTAGACTCCATGAGATGTTTTAATAAACACAGTGATGAAAAAAACTGACTTTATGTAGGAATGTTATTAGTGTTTATTCTAATATTATTATTTTTTTTTTTACTAAGTAAATAAACACTTACTGCCCAAATAAGGAGTCTGTAATACTAATTGTCACAGAGGGCTAAACCTTTTGCACAGTTCTGTATATATTGCACCAAATTTTCAGTACTTTTCAAAAAGTAGATATAAGTATACTTTTAATTTTGAAAGATAAGTTCATTGTTTTCATGTTTAACCTGTTGTCTTACTAGTGAGGGAGTGGAACTGCACAGGAAATCCTGTACACTTCTTTCAACCCACACGCATTTTAGACGTTCACACTTTTACCTACTTCCATTGTGACTTACTTGGAGAAGTCATACTTGGGAAATCTAATGAAGTTCTTGATGTATATGGTGAAGTTCTCTGCTTTTGCCAGCAAGGGTTCCCTAAGTTGTTAAACACACACACACACACACACACACACACAAACACAAGTATTAGACCTTCAGTGCTTTTCAGAGGCCAAGTTGTCTGAGGTCAGGAGCTGAATGAAGGCAACACACTGCATCAATAATAAAGACAGGCCATCAATAATGAAGGGAGGGCAGGTTCTGTGACAGCTGTGTGTGTTGTTATTCTTACCGGGGTGTGTGGTTGCTTTCAACTGGACACCAGCCGTAAATCTCACATGTGCCCGTCTCGTTCACACAGCGGCCTGTCTTCACACCTGAGACAGAACATGTGAGCAGACCTTAGAACTAAACTGCATGCTGATACACTAATGAATATCACTGCAAAAACCTCATATCTCCAAAACAGCAACTTTACAGGAGAAGGATCCAACCTTCTTAACGCTCAGTGGAAGTCAATGAGTGTAAACTGCAAACTGTAAACAGCCCACTTCGATTGCTTAGATCAGAGTAAGGTAAAGTGAATAGAAACGTGTTGATCGGATCTGATAAAGTCTGATGTTCTGCAGTTATTTGATTATAAAGAGCATGTAAATGCACTCAATGTAAAAGTAATTATTAAGCATTTCTACTGATCTGTATATCATGATATTTTTGAGAGAATATGAAAACAACTGCCAGATTCAAATTATGTCCAAAAAGTAAAAAACATAAAAACATAAAAAAATATTTATATTATATTATATTATATGTTTTTATTTACTTGATTTCTAAAGTGAACATAGCTAAAAGAATTGAGGCCTAAGTAGAGAAGATTGGTGGAAATGCTGTCTTAGTGAATACAGCCCTCAGATTATCGTAAAAATGGACTGGAGTGTTTCTTTAAATCTTGTTGAGGACACATCCTGAGTTCCAACTTATTACAATTTGCCTCTAGAGTGATTAAAATGCTGCATTCCCATGTTGGTCTTAATAAAATGGATCAGAATGTGGAATTGGAGCTTTTTATGGTAGCATGTTTCCTAACACTGTTTAAAAGAAGCTTTATCCTGCCTCTATTGTTGGATGCGCTGTATTTTCAGTGGCACATTCAGAAAGCAATTCAAATTATAGTATAATTGTACAGTGAAGGATTAAGTACGTTGCATTTAGCATTTTTGCCCAGAATGATAATGTTTGTGACATTAAATGAGTGGTTGGTGTAGTGGGCAACAACACTGCCTTCCCAGTGGCAGGCTACAGTTTGGTTTCATGGCTGGGCAAGCACACCATACTACACCAATCATCAAAAGTCCTTGGGCTTGACTCCTAACACTACATTGTCCTGTCTGTGTAAAGGTGCATGTATTTGTCACTGTACAGTGAAATGTGTCCTCCGCATTTTGCCCATCTGTGGTAGTGAACACACACACACACACACACACACACACACACACACACACACACACACACACTAGTGAACTAGGGCCAGTGAGTACACACACACCCAGAGCGGTGGGCAGCCAACTCCAGTGCCCAGGGAGCAGAGAGGGTAAAGGGCCTTGCTCAAGGGCCCAACAGTGGCAGGGAAACGAACCCACAACCCTGTTATCGATAGCCTGGCGCTCTAACCGCTGAGCCACCACTGCCCCAAGAAGGGCTGTGCATTGGCCTGTGTCACATGATTCAAATGTAAGTCACTCTAAATAAGAGTGTGAGCAAAATGTAAATGTAAATAAACCTCTATATTACAGAAAACATTCAGAAATGGGTAAAGAACCATCTAATAAACGATTCACTGAGAGGTAAAGTGGTTGTTCTGTGGCATCGCCCCTAAGAATCTTTGTGGCTCCTTTGTTTTTTTAACAGTGCACCTTTCTGTGGCTCTGTGGCGTAGCTTGTTCCACCGTTTCACTTTTGCTCTCAGTAGATCATGACTGAGTCAACAGAACGCATCCATTTACTGTAAATCACATGAACAACAGAAGTGTGTGTGTGTGTGTGTGTGTGTGTGTGTGTGTGTTTTCACAAAAACATCTTCTTACCATGACCTGCTATGACTGTTTCTCCATCCACACAATCAGCGTTGTGGTTACAAAGACCATCCAGCACCTTTATGCTCTGAAACCATTCAGGAAAAAACAGTGTCTGTAATCTGAGCCACTTTGACAAGAGCCAAACTGTGACGGTCAGAACATCTCCAAAACATCAGGCAGATCCTTGTGAGGTAGGGCCTCCATAGATCGCATCAATGAGCATTAGGTGCCCATGAGCCTGGTCGCCGGTTGTCATTTCTTACAGCAGTTTGGTAGGTACTGACCACTGCATGCCAGAGAAACCCAACACCTGCCTGATGTTTTGGAGATGCTCTGACCCAGTCGTCTAGCCGTCACAGTTTGGTCAAAGTGGCTCAGATTCTTGTGCTTGTCCATTTTTCCTACTTTTAACTCATCACCTTTCACATGCTGTCTAATACTTATATCACACCCCTTGACAGATGCCACTGTGGATGAAGATAATCAATGTTTTTCACTACACTTGTCAGTGGTGCTAATGTTATGGCTAATCAGTGTACAAATATACTGTTGTTTTTACCTCAGCGCAGACGTTCAGCCTTTGGTTTGGAGTCTCAAGGTAATTCGTCACTATAAAGAAGACTCGGTCCCCCTAGAACAGCAAAAAGACCAAGCAATGCTTTTAAAGGTAATAATGAAAACATGTCCGCATTGCTGTGAGGACATTATATATGCACTTTGTTTTTAAACAAATTGGTTCTGTAAGGGTTCCTTAGCTAAAGCACTGGTTCTAAATTGAATTATCTGAATTCAGACTGGTGTCTTGAAATACAAGGAAGAGCTCTTGTAGACGTAGATGTGCAGTAAATTGTTCTTTGCCTGAGTAATGTTGCTTCTCTGTGATGGCCTCTAGCACAGAACCCCAATCAGTCCTACACTGTAAGTATTGGGACACCTGCTCATTTGTTGTGTCTTCTGAAATCGAGGCTATTAAAAAAAGATTCTGCTTTTTATTCTGTCTAGGAGACATGCTGCCAATAGGTTCATGTTTACCTGCTCCAGAGAGTCCTATTCTCTTGGCATTACTTCTCTATAGGGACTAGACAAGCTGTATGTGTGTGTGTGTGTGTGTGTGTGTGTGTGTGTGCATTTGCACATCTGCGTCAGCAATGGGTGCAACCTAAAGTAGAGGAATGCATTTATTAGTAGGGGTGTCCACAAATAATTGGACAAAGAGTGTGGTCAGGACAGAGTGTGAGCAATATCCCTATGAATATTTATTGTGATTATGATTAATTAATCATAATTAATTAATTAATTAATGGGGCAGTGGTGGCTCAGTGGTTAGAGCGCCGGGATATCGATAACAGGGTTGTGGGTTTGATTCCCGGGCTCGGCAAGCTGCCACTGTTGGGCCCTTGAGCAAGGCCCTTTACCCTCTCTGCTCCCCGGGCGCTGGAGTTGGCTGCCCACCGCTCTGGGTGTGTGTGTGTACTCACTGCCCCTAACACATGTGTGTAAGTGAGTGTTCACTACCAGATGGGTTAAATGCGGAGGACACATTTCACTGTACAGTTCACACTGTATAGTGACAAATACGTGCACCTTTAAATCACAGTGTGGCTTTCTGAGCAGGTCGTGGGTGTTATCAGTACTACTACAACACTCTAAGCACATGTTTCATTACAGAGGGCTGAATGAGTCATGTTTGAGTGGATGTAGTGCAGTGCAGTGCACTGTTATCGTAGTTTTCATAGCTTTCCCATTTTTCCTTTTATCTCTCCCAAATTGGCACTGTCAACCAAACCACCAAGGTGCACCAAGGTGTCCAACTCTTCATGCAGTATCATGATATTACACGTATGCCATATCACTCACCCCTATGATCATAGTTTACATGAATTACCCCCATTAAGAAAATATGGTTATGTCCTGCTGAGGACTTTCACTGAAATCTGTCCTAAATCCATAAACCAATTTCAGTCTTTTTAAATCAAACAATAACCCTGCGGTTATTTCCAGAACACGTTTAATTAAAGAACAGCATTACCTTGGCAAAGGTCTCTGAACACAGAGTGCCTGCAAGCTTTAGACTCCTCAGCTTGTTCATAACAGACTTTTCAGATAAATCTAGTTGTCAGGGCCTGCCAATGGTTAAGTGAATCTCATCAATTAGAAATAAAGCTTAACAGTGTGTGAGGTAGTGCAGGAGACGCTACTGCTTCCAGTTTGCTTGTAGCTTGCAATGAAAAGTGTACAAGTGTGACAAGTTTTGTACATACACTGTAACAAATGTAAAGTCAGGCCAACTTAAAAAGATGAAAAAATACTGATTACAGAGTGTTTTTTGGAGTAAACTCACATCCTTCACTTCTGAATCTCAGTTTGATCCTCAATACATATACTGTTGAGCCTCAGACACATTAGTAAAGGAGCTGCAGCTGAAATTGCTTCAATATTTTGTAGGTACAGTAAATATGTGTAGTCTGCGGCTCCTCCTACTCAATTTGTTTACTGTTTATTCCCATCTGCAGGTTATTCCGAACCTATACCACCACAGTCCTTCAAATTCAGGTGTCTGAGAAAAGGCCTTCCTGTTCTCAGACACCTGAACTTGGAGGACTGTGGTGGTATAGGTTAGAACTCCCCCATCACATGACATCGCAGACTGGGAAACCTTCAACATGGGAGTGCTGAGCCCTTACTGGGGTTTGAACTTATGATCTCCTCATACTTGAGTATAAGAGGCAGTTAGACAGGTGTGCCACTCCAGAGCTTTGGACCCATGTACATTTCTGTGTCCAAGAAGAACAAAGAGGTACATTTACTCAAAACTGTGTTTTTATGTAGTGTGATTTTACATCCTAAACTGGCCCTATGGTCTAACTGCTGCTCATTCTCAAGTGTGAGGAGATCATAAGTTCAAATCCCAGAAAGGGCTCAACGTTCCACTGTCAAAAGACTCCCAGAGTGGGGACATCATGTGATGATGTGATAACCTGCAGATGGAAATAAACAGCAAACTAATTGAGGGGGAGGAGCCGCAGACTAAATATCTTATGCAATATTTAATCAGATTCAGATGCAACTTAGTTACTACTGTTGGCCGAATTGTGATGCGAGTTAGGAGAACTTTTGACTAAACCAAGTTGAGTTTGTTTAAAAACTGCTCTGTAATCAGTTACTGCATCAATGTAAGTTGGTCTTACGTCAAATGTTTACAGTGTATCTCATTTATTGGTAATCATTTCTAGTGTCTGCAATGGGTTTACAAAAGTAGAGAAATTCACGAATTAGAAGGGGTGTCTGGATACTTTTGGACATAGCGTATGTTGGAGGTCAGGTTCTGATGTTGAGCAATTAGTTCTGGCACAGAACTTATCCTAAACATACTGAATGGAGGAGCTCCATCATTCCAGAGAACATATCTCCACAGCTCCACTGCTCCACAGCTCCATGCAGGGGAGCTTTATATCTCTCTAACCTTTGCATGATCTAGACTGCTTTAGAGTGATATTGGTAGTGCTTTTCTATGACGATTATACAAGCCTGTCAACAATCAGTGCACTGTAATGTAGGTCATTAGAAATGGTGTCTGGATACTTTTGGACATATAGTGTATCTGAGCTAGATATGCCCTAGGATGGCCTGGTATCTGTAGACATTATGAAAGATATGAGATGATAGGACAATATTATTGAGTATTATTGTTAATGTTGAGGATATGCTGATGTATGTTGAGCACGTCTGGATTTTAGAGATCACTGCATGTGAAACTTCCTGTGAACTTCCTGTGCATGAATGTAACCGTCTTCACTTCTTATTTAGTCATACAGTGAACACCCACACACTGCTACCTTGATTATTACACTATGACATGGCACATGACACTTATCTTCTGGGAAGGCCAAATGATTTCTAAGAAATTCAAAATAAATGTCCTCTTTAGGAAGACCATTGCTGTGAGGATTTGGTCAGATGTTGGATGATCACCACCCCACCCCACCTCATCTCCAACTCCCCAACTCATCCCAAAAGAACTGGATGAAGCACCATCATTCCAGAGAACACAGTTCCTCCACTGCTCCACAGCTCAATGCTGGGGGGCTTTATACCCCTCTAGCCCACGCCTGGCATTAGGCAGCATGGTGCCAATAGGTTCATGTTGTTTATCTGCTCCAGGGAGTCCTATTCTATTGGCGTGCATTGTGCCTTTGCACATCTGTGTCAGCAATAGGTGCAACTTGAAGTAGCTGAATGCATTCATTAAAAGGAGTGTCCACAAACATTTGGGGATATCGTGTATCTAGGTAAACACAGCCATGTGAGCTCTCCCATTGGTAGGGATCTCAAGAGCCGGACTGAAAGGTCTGCTTATTTAACAAAGTGGCAGTGAAATGTACCTGTCAGTTTTGGATTTACTAAGAAATAATTTACTATGAAATAATTTACTAAATAAATTACTATGAAATAATTTAATGAATGCGTTAGTGTCAGTTTTGGGGCACTCACATTTGCCCTTTGCATTCTACTAAAATTGATTGTGTTTCAGCTCGATTGTTTTTTATATTTAAGACTAAAGCCACTAATTTTATCTACAAGAGCAAAAGTACTTTTTGGTAAAATAAATAAATATATAAATAAAGAGAACAAAGAAATGCAGTTTGTTTACAGATGCACTCTGAGGCTCTTCTGAAGAACGTCAAGTTAATGACAACTACAGTTACATTTACATTTACATTTATGGCATTTAGCAGACGCTCTTATCCAGAGCGACTTACAAAGTGCTTTGCTATTTACCCAAGAAAAGCCTTAGCTAGTTAGAATAGACTAATAATTCAAAAGATACCTCTAAGCTTAGACATTACTAAACACAAGACAATAAGGTAACCATAGTCTTCTCATCGTCCAAGTACTCTCTGAAGAGGAGGATCATTAGTCTGGGTTTGAAGACAGCGAGCGACTCTGCTGTTCGGACACCCAGGGGAAGCTCGTTCCACCACTTTGGTGCCAGGACAGAAAAAAGCCTGGACGCTTGTCTTCCGCGGATTTTGAGGGATGGCGGGTCGAGCCGAGCCGTACTTAAGGTGCGGATCGGCTTTTGACCATTGCCATCAGATACGGAGGGGCTGGTCCGTTCTTGGCTTTGTAGGCCAGAGTCAGGGTTTTGAATCTGATGCAGGGAGCAGCTACAGGAAGCCAGTGAAGAGAACGCAGCAGTGGACTGACATGGCTAAATTTAGGGACATTGAAGACGACCCGTGCCGCTGCATTCTGGATGAGTTGCAGGGGCCTGATGGTGCGCAGAGGGAAACCAGCCAGAAGAGAGTTGCAGTAGTCAAGTCTCGAAGTGACGAGAGACTGAACAAGCACCTGGGCGGCCTCTCTAGAGAGGAAGGGTCGAATTCTCCGGATGTTGTACAGGAGAAATCTGCAGGACCGAGTTACGTTTGCCACATGACCTGAGAACGACAACTGATCATCCATGACTACACCAAGGCTTCGAGCTTCTGTAGAAGGAGTGACCAGTGAGTTCTTAAAGGTGATGGCAAGATCGTTTTTTGGTCCAGCAGTTCCCGGGATGTACAGCAGCTCCGTCTTGCTGGGGTTGAGTTTGAGGTGTCTAAAAACATGATGATGACATGATGCTCACATTAAAGTATGTGTACGAGCACCATGACTTCTAAATTTGCTATCAGAATCATTCAGGTGTCATTTTTTTGCGCGATGGTGTGGTGTATCAATCACTGTTTTTAGACACCTGCTCACCCAGCATTTCTTCTGAAATCAACGGTACTAACAGGGAGTTTGTTCCCCCGTTTGATGCAGTAACAGCCTCCTCTTATGGGAAGACTTTATACTAGATGGTGGAACATTGCCATGAGAGCATCAGGTAGGTGAGGTCTGATGTTGAGGTCTGATCAGTTTTGGCACTCATCTTAAACATACTGGATGGAGCTCCATCCTTCCAGAGAACACAGTTCCACTGCTCCACAGCTCAGTGCTGGGAAGCTCTATGCCCCTCTATCCATTGCATTATCTAGACTGCTCTAGAGTGAGCCATTATATTGACAGTGCTTTGGCAGATTATTGGAAATTAGTGTCCGGATACCTCTGGACATATAGTGTATCTGAGCTAGTTACTGTTTGATCTCTGTTGTCTTAATCCATAATTCATTCAAATGCCCTAGGATGGTCTGGTATCTGCTGCATAAAGACATTATGAAAGATATGGGATGATAGGACAAGATTATTGAGTATTATTGCTAATGTTGAGGATATGCTGATATATGTTGTTCACTTCTTGATTTTAGAGATGACTCCTTATTTAGTAAAACAGTGAATAACCATTCATTATTCTATTACATGACATCTTTGTCACAAACACAAACTAAGATCTGTGTCTAACTGCATCCTCAGGGCCATGTAGGTTGATGAATAGCTTGGTGAATTCTGGTAATCAAATAAAGAAACATGTCTGTAACATTTAGCCTTGTTTGTGCTCTTTGTGAACTCTAGTAATGCTCTCATTTCTTCATTATTATCTATCAGGATTTTTCTCTGTGGTATCTAAACACAGCCAAGCGAGCTCTCCCATTAATAAGGATCTCAAGAGCTGGACGAAAGTAAACAAACAAAATTCTGGAACTCCAACTCCTGCTTAAGGTCTTGGAACTTCATTATTTTTGGGAACGCTCCACAGGGAGGCTTTATACCTGTCTACCCAAAGCTTGACATTAGGCATGCCATTCTATTGGCTGTGCTTTTCTATAGAGACTATACAATGTGTGCACCATTAAAACCTGGATGTCTGGACACTTTTGGACACACATGTTGAATGGAAAAATCATGCAACCTCGAAGCACACTCACCTGAGAAGGTATAACATAGTCCTCTGCACCCCATACCTGGAGGCCGAGCTCTGTGCTGTTGGTGAGAGCGACACCTTTAAGCTTGGTGAACACAGAGCTCTGGATGGCCTCTTCTCTCTCTTGGTAGCCTTTCTTCCATAAGAAAACCCACCTAGAAAAGGGAAGAGAATATGGTCTGTTGCGTCTGTAAGTGGGAAGCCACAATTGTCAGAGCTAGGCCCTCAGACACCTGTATGACAATGCAAATGCTATAGGATTCTAGTAGTATGTTGGCACCATTCTAATAGCAATGCATATTCACATTCTGGCTGTTCTAGATTAAGATTTGAAGCTTAATATTTATTAAAACTTATTGACAAAAGTATTTGGACGCTTGCTTATTCATTGTTGCTTCTGAAATCAAGAGTATTAAAAAAATGTTCTGCTTTTGTTGGATGAACTGTGTCTACTGTCCAGGGAAGAAGACTTTCTGCTATTTTTGCAGAGCATTGCTGTGAGGATTTGATTGCATTCAGTGACAAAAGCGTTAGTGAGGTCAGGATGTTGGATGTTACCACTCTACCTTATTATCTTTGACTCCCCAACTCATCCCAAAAGTATTGGCCCATCCATCATTCCAGAGAGCACAGTTCTTCCACTGCCCCAAAGCTCAATGCTGGGGGGCTTTATACCCCTCTAGCCCACACCTGGCATTAGATTCATGTTTATCTGCATTCATTAGAAGGGGTGTCCACAAACATCTACACCCTTTACCTTTACCTTGTTTGTTGCAGTTTAAGAGTGACTCTGTATTTCTAACAAGTGGAAACCTGATCAGGCTACCACTCATATTCACAGTCAGTGGCCTATTTAGGACTTCCACAAGACCAACCACTGGAAATAAGAGCCTGGTTGGTGGGTCCCACTGTCAGTGGCTAATTATGGAAACTCCCTATGAAATAAGAGCAGTACTACAATGCTGATTGATGATTGTATTAAATAAAAATACAGTATTATATGCATTTCTTTAGTTCCCAGAAATCATTAGGGCTTTTCTAATTGCCTAAAGGCCCTGGAGAGTTCTCCACTGCTGTTGCATGTAGAGGGAAAGTTTTAATGTAAATGCTTTCAAATGCAAATGCATTCAAAAGTCATAAGTAATGTATCTTCGGTCAGCACGCCAAAAAAAAAAAGACAATAAACGACTGTAAAATGTCCTTCTTTATGCCAACTATTCCCTCTAATGTACAGTAAGTACGGCTTCACTTCACTATTACACATAGATTTACAGAATTTGAGACTTACCAAAGAAAAATAATCTTTTCATTTTGCACCAACAGCTAAACAGGTAGGTGAATGTAGTGTTAGGAGTCTTATTCAAGGACTCTTATTGGTGTAAAGTGGTGAGCCTGCCCAGCCAGGGACCTGAACCCCTGTCTGCCACAGACAAGGCAATGTTTTTACCCACTATGCTCCACCAACCATCCGTTTACATGATACCAGGGATGTCCTGATCCAATCCAGTGACTCAGGATCAGGGCCAATCCAGGGCTTTTAAAGGCTTTTAAAGCCTGATCCACTTCCGATCCTTTGTTTAGGTGCCATAAACAGACATGATTCTCAGATGCTGCAGTGAGGAACGTCAAAAAGAGCTTTATTTGAACTGATATACCGAAGTGTGGTGATGTTACCAGTTAGCAGCAAAATCAAGGCTCTTACTGAAACTTTCCAATCCACCTTAATTAGTAATGTACACACTGTAGCTTCAGCACTATAGACTTTTAGCACGGTCGCTGTGTCGTCACGTCCGACTTAAAATATAGTAGCATCATCGAATTTCCGGCTGTACCGTTTAACAGAGTGCTCGCCAATTGTCAGCCTCCCTCAGAAATCCTCATTAGGCTTCAGCACATTCAACAGGAGGGCAGTTAATATGTCTGTAAGTCTCGCCGAAGTGCATTGTGGAAAACATTTGTATAAAACATTTGTATGACCCTGCTCGTCTGCTGTAGTGTGCTGTTTCAGATGGTGGAGCGTCTCCGAGTCACATGATGAGCAGAGCTTTTCAGCTGGAGTTGAGCATGTTTAAACTGGATGGAGGGGGAACTTTGGCCAGTGTGTTTGGGTGTATTAAGGGTGTGTTTGGGAAAAGGCAGTAGCCTTCGCCATTGATTACAACATGACTGGAATGCTGCTATAATGCTATTCACGCATAAATGGACAGGGAAGCGCGATAATGATCTATTAAAGGTGGAGTGGAGAGTTACTAAATGAGTTGAGAATGTCTGATTATAGAAACTGTTCACTAAAGATACAGTCATTTACTAGTGTTAATTAACAGCATGTCTTAACTTAGTCGTGGGGCTGCATTATTTGTACAAACACAAGGATCGGATAATGGCCAAAAGTCAACATTAGGGTACTCGGATCAGATTGGGGAGCAAAAGAAAAAAGACTTGATCGGGACATCCCTACATAAAACAATGTGTTGAGCATACCATTCACAACCCCGTCTATATATCGTCACTGTCCAATGAAAAACGTGAAAATGTTTTACCTTTACTTTGAATGGAAGTCAATGGAAAAGTTGAGTTTATTCCAAGTAATTTGGAGCATTTCTATTGGTCTATTTATAAAGGTTTATTTTCACATTGTACAGAGAAACTACAGGGTTCAAACGATGGAGAAAACTAAAAACTGACAAAAATGGAGATGGTTGGTTTTAATTGGACAGCAGCGATATGGACAATACTCTGCAGAATGAATACCTTTTCAATGGATGTAGAAGTTTAGCCCCGCCCATTCACGCTAACATTTAAGGTAGTGTTTCATTCTGTCTTAAAGGCACAGGTACAAAAAGAGCCGGTTCTCAGAAACATTCCTGGGAATGGCTAAATAAATAGGCGGGGTTAAACTGAGGTAGGCTGAATTGGTGGGGATATGTAAATGAGCTGGTTCTTGTGACATCAGAGAGACAGTGAATTCACAACAGGCTGTTTTTAGGTTATATAGATGGACTTTATGGACTGTTGAGTAAACAGTGTATTTATATATAACCTCTAACATCATTATTTCAATAATGTGTAAAAATAAAGTTTTCTATAATTATTGGTTAGGGGTTAGGAAGGTTGGAAATTATCATGCACAAATGAATTAGGACTTGTTTTGGTACATAAACCCACATAAATTGCACACAAACATTGGTTCAGGGTGATAAAGGCTATAAACTATATCTATAAACACAGGCAGAAGTGCACTGCCCAGTTGAATCAGCATCAGCAGACAACTTCCAGCCTGAAAGCTGAGCGTCCTTTTGTACTTCAGACAATTTACGGTCAGTAAAATTGGCTGTAGCATCGCTTTTAAAGTTTCCAATGTCAGTTAGGAAGTGTAAGGACACGGGAATGATGAGTGCAACTCCTCCGCAACTCCGCTGGCATGTGTATGGTGCTGTAATGAGCACTACTGTAATGAATTAGAGATGAGCAGAGGTGCCACAGTCTAATAAATCTCTGCAGCACAAAATGGACTCAAGGGACTTCTCCAAAAAAAGGTGGAAAAATATAACCAACTCTACCAGCTGTAAAATGACTCACTACACTCCATCACTGTGTAGACACTGATATTGAGGAGCAGCTATACTGAGCACTTTATCATGATTGTGTATTGCAAAGCATTTCTTTGGGCTTATATAATCCCTCTGTTTTCTTATAATTATTATTTTTCTGCCATGTAACTCCTTCCACAGTTTTTGAGATATCAACGGAGGTAGCAGAATCATTTTCCCATAGGAATGCATTCATATATGTCCATAAACTTTTAACCAAAAATTCATACTTCTTTACTGGCCACATTACTCCAGTTACAAACACTAGATTTGGCAAAAGCGTAGAACTAATAGCATAGTGTTATGCTTTATGAACCAACCCGACATGTGTTTTCGTAAAATTATTGTACATTACTTCCCCATTGGAATGGCTACACTGACGATGTCACTCTCCCACACACCAGCTGGAGGACCTGCTATAGAGGAGCTGTTGGACCAACCATCCTTTGGGCAAAGGTTTTGGCACACCACATTTTACCACACCTTTGCCATAGCAACACCTCAGCATCCATCTAGCAACAGCATAGCAACCACCTAGGATACCATAGCAACCATTAAGCACCACTGTAGCTGCGCAACAGGTCTAGTGCCTCTGCCGGCTGGTTGGAGTGTGATGTGTAGCTCGCCCCATCCACATGTGTTTCCATCTCATTCTTCTCCTCTAAAGTGTCCTTTAATCTCCAGAAGGCGGGGCTACACTTAGGAATAAAGTGACCGACAGCCTTGGCTGGAAGCGAACAGTCGTCTGCTGAATCTGCATATGTCCTTTCTGTTCATTACATGGGTTGTAGTGGACCTTACATGAGCTGCACCTTTACTGTTGTACTTACATTGCACTTACTGGACAAACTGTGAATCCTGCTTCTGCTCTGTAAGTTTAATGAAGGTGGTCTGAGACACACTTGGTCTGAGAGAAGGGGGGCGGGTCTACCAAATGAGTAAATGAGTCCGGCTCTGGCTCTGATTGCAACTTTGACAACATGGCGGACAGTATTGGCTTGATTTCTATGGAACGGAAAAGAATGGAACCACGGCGACCGTGTTTTCTATAGTCATTGATATGACCTGATTAGCTAAATATAGCTGCGCAACCAAGCTGCGCTTTTCTTTTTTTTTACTTTTTATTTGTGCACACATTTTAAAGACAGAGCATGCATTTAGTCAGAACAAGTAAATGACAGGGGAAAGGAGGGAAAAAATGGGGTGGGGTGCAAGAGACATATGCGAGGTCATGGGATAACAGAATTTGGTCATTCGAGAGTCAATATGAGCTATCCTTCCTGTTGTCTAAATAAACGCACCACTTTCCCCATCGTTTTTCTCCCAGCTTCTTCTGAAGTCGGATGAAAAGAGGCATCCATTCTAAGAGGTGCAGTTGTTCAACAATACTGACAAACAGACTGGTAGATCTTTCTGTAGCCAACATTTAGTAATGGCCTTCTTGCCTGCTGCCAGTAGGATCTTTAGGAGGTGTCACCATTGCTCAGTTCATTGGGGCAAAACTGAGATACAGACTTGTAGAAGATGTATTAATGCCAAAACCCAAAACGTTCAAGATGATTGCTGCTACAGCTTTCAAAAATGACTGAATAAAGGGACAAGACCAAACATTTGTGAGTATGATGAGCCTTAGGTGTTCCACATTCTCTCCAGCAAATCCTCATTTTGCTCTCAGAACAGCCTCCGTTCTTCATGGCATGGATTCCACAAGACGTTGAGAGCATTCCTTTGAGAATTTTGAGAGAACTGGTTGTAATGTAGATTAAACCAGTTTTAGACAATGTTGCTGTCACGTTGGAAGTAGCTGTTTGAAGATGGTAAACTGTGGTCATGAAGGAATGCACATGATCAGCAACATTACTCAAATAGTCTGTGGCGTTCAAGCCATGATTGATTGGTATTAACAGTCCAAAGTGTTTCAACACAACACTCTCCACATCATTACACCACCTCCACCAGCCTGGACTGACCACACAAGGCAGGTTGACTCCTCATTCAAGATCAAGAATTCATCACACCAGGGTTTTCCAATCTTCAGCTGCCTAGTTTTGAACCATTCTCTGTTACGATAGGGATAGTCAATTCACTGGTCCTGGAGGGCCAGACCCCTGTACAGGTTGTTGATGGAACACACTGTTGCTCTGGCACTCCAGGACCTTAACTGATGACCCCTAGCTTGGATCAACTGCAACCCAATAGCTAGAAAACATGCAAACATTCTTCAATCTTCTCACTTTCCATATTTTCCATGTTTTCCCCAGAAACAAGTGTTCTGCATTTCTTACGTCCTCATCTACCTGAAGTGTTATTTGTAGGTCATGGCTAAATTCCAACCTGGATCTAAGCCCAAGACCAATTCGGCCTTCGCCTGCTGGAGCCAGTCCTCTCAGACAGGCCTAAGTGACGAGAAAACTCTTGGCGCAACCGAGAATCCTCTGGATCTTGGCCTCAATGACAAGTCATCCTGGACCAGCCTGAGCTGTATTGAGTGATTTATGCTTTTCTTGGCAGTGTAAATTAGGCATGTATGATCAAGTAAGTAAAATATATAAAATGAATTACATGATGAACATAAAAAGATTGTATATATCAGTTATAAATAAAAGTGTCATCTATTAATAGGATCCTTCAAAAGCTGGCAGAAGCATATTTGAAAGCATTGCATACACAGCTCAGCAATTAGCGAACAGGATAACCAGGCTAACAGGCACCTCCAGTCATACAGTCAAAGGATTTCCTGAAGCTGCAACGTACAAAGATCAGTTTATAAGACAGAACCCTAGTATATAGTAATAAACCCACCTCGATTCTTACATAATGCAGCTTTAAAGGCTACCAAAATGCCAATATGTTCAAGGTGCAACTTGCTATGGGACATTTAACCAAACATTAGATGTGCCGAGTGTATAATTCTGATTTAGAACCCCTCCCTCAAACACATCAAAGAAATCATGGAAAGCCAGATGTTTCCATGTCCTTCTTGTTTGTGATGAGTGAATGTAAACTAAGTGGGTAGTGTGATTTTGTGCAACGTAAATGTCAATGACTTGTGGATTGTAGTGTGTGATGTGTCATACTATGAGATGCTGAGAATTTAGTTTCGGTTTAGAGTTTTTATCTCTGGTTTCACCGATTTCTGTGTTACAGATGGGCCTGTGATAAGAGCATCCTTCTTGATAACCAGGCCAAAACACTCTTGTCGCTGAATTTAATCGAATGCTCACAGCAATGCTCCTCCAAAATCTCCAGTTACTCCAACAAAAGCAGGATAAACTCTTGTTTAATACCCTTGATTGAATGTGTTCTCTGGAATGATGCATGCTGCTTTACCCAATACTTTTTTTTTGATGAGGTGGGGTGGTGATCATCCGACATCCTGACCCCACTAAAGCTCTTGTTAATGACTGCAATCAAATTCTCACCGCAATTCTAACTCCACAACATAGCAGAAAGCCTTCTTCTCCAGACTGTAGAGACAGTTACTCCAACCCTTGTTACTAAAACCCTTGATTGCAGAAGAAACAATGTATGAGCAGGTGTCCCAATACTTTTGTCAATATAGTGTAGCTATACATTACACATAATTCATTCTGTATATTACATTATATTAATGTAATTATTACTGCACTACAATCACTTTTTACGCTTTTATGCCTCTATCATGCTGCTCTCTTGTTTGATTTTGCTGCTGTAAAAAACTGACTTTCCCTGTGGGATAAATAAAGTGATCTATCTATCTATCTATCTATCTATCTAATAGCTAGAAAGTTAACAAACGAAGAGAGAGAGAATACATGGTAATTTGACAGAAGAAGCCCCCCAGGGACATACGCCCTTTCTTATTTTCTCTGTCTATCCATTCAGAATATGGACAAAAGTATTGGGACACCTGCTCATTCACGGTTTCTTTTGAAATCAAGGGTATTAAACAAGAGTTTATTCTGCTTGTGTTGGAGCAACTGAAGATTTTGGAGGAGCATTGCTGTGAGCATTTGATTAAATTCAGCGACAAGAGCGTTAATGAGGTCAGGATGTTGGATAATGACAATCTCACCTCATCCCTAATACCCCAACTCATCCCAGAAGTATTGCATGGAGCACCAACCATTATTCCAGAGAGCACAGTTCTTCCACTGCTCCACAGCTCAATGCTGGGGGGCTTTATACCCCTCTAGCCCAGCCCTGTCTTTAGGCATGGTGCCAATAGGTTCATGTTTATCTTGAGTCTATTCTATTGGCAGTGTTTCTCCACAGGGACTAGACAACTTACATTTATAGAGATAAATTAAGCTGATAAGTTCTATACAAGGCTGGACAAAAGAGACGCTCTAGCCATATTTATTTAAAAGACCTGTGAGTGTGAAGCTCTAAAAGGTTCCTCACATTGACACGTCTCCAAAAACGGAAGACAAGCATTCAGGCTTTTCTCTGTCCTGCACCAAAGTGGTGGAACGGGCTTCCCCTGGGTGTCTGAATGGCCGAGTCCAACACTCGCTGTCTTCAAACGCAGACTTAAGACCCTCCTCTTCCGAGAACACTTGGGCGAATAGCAGAGTGGTCTTCTTACTGACTTGTGTTAAGTAGAGTCTAAACTTAGAGGATCTTTAAATTATTAGTCTATTCTAACTAGCTGAGGTTTTTCTTGGGTAAATAGCAAAGCACTTTTGCAAGTCGCTCCGGAGAAGACCGTCTGCTGAATGCCTTAAATGTAACTGTTAATGTAAATGCTATAACCTTTAGCAATTTTTTAAAAGGTCTACCAGCTTAGCTCTGGGCCAGCATAGGCTATGGTTTTGTTTGGTGATTGTTTGGTTTAGCTGGTCTGGAAGCATGATCAACCTGACCAAGCTAAACAACCAGCATTACCAAGCCTACCAACCATACTGGTTGACCAGCATGACCACGCCTGACCTTAATCAAACGCATCTCACACTAAGCTGGTCATCAGGTTAACCAGCTCGCTCACCAGCTTCGGGTACGTCTTCCCCTTGATCAGCAGCTTAGATCATCTGAACCCATCCACCAGCAAAAGCTAGTCTTGAGCTGCAATTTTCAGCAGGGTTGTTCAGCTAGCTGTGTTCGACTGATCATAGCTAGAATTCGTCTAGCTTGACGGCTAACCGTTCAGTGATTTACATGCTATGATTATTTACATGTATGCATCATCAGTCTTTACTTTAAATGTAGAACACTGTTCCTTATTCACCAACCATACATACACCAGCTTACACAGTTTTTACGAGGATCTTAGAAGGGAATGGATCCAGCTATATTATGTATTGGCACCCACAGCTAATTGGGTTAATGGTTATATAACTGGACACTATATGTCCAAATGTTTGTGGACACCTCTTCTAATGAATGCATTCAGCATTTACCCTGTTGTCTAGTCCTTTTATGAAAAGTACTGCCAAAAGTATTAGGACTCAACCTACTGGCACCATGCTGCCTAATGCCAGTAATGCCAGGCGTGGGCTAGAGGGGTATAAAGCCCCCCAGCATTGAGCTGTGGAACAGTGGAAGCACTGTGTTCTCTGTAATGATGGATGCTGCTTCACCCAATACTTTTTATTTTTTTGATGAGCTAGAAAGTTGGGGATGAGGTGGGGTGCTGATCATCACTAAAGCTCGTGTTAATGACTGCAATCAAATTCTCACAGCAATTCTAACTCCACAACATAGCAGAAAGCCTTCTTTTCCGGACTGTGGAGACAGTTACTCCAACCCTTGTTACTAAAACCCTTGATTTCAGAAGAAACAATGTATGAGCAGGTGTCCCAATACTTTTGTCAATATAGTGTAGCTATATTAATAGATAGAAAGTTGAGAAACAAATCAAGTATGATTAAGTACTGAAGTACTGAAGTACTAAAGTACTGTGCTCCTTCGTATCTGCACATGGTGGCCCAGCCTATATGGTCATGGCTCACTTGGGGGTTCATCTGCCCCCAGTGCTACAGGGGCTAGCAGCTGCTTGTAACTCAGAGCCATGCAGTGCAATGAGCCCACAAATAGCCGTGCACGGTCCTGAGCAGCAAGGTGAGTACTAACACCGTCTGCTGGACTACTAAAGCAGGAGGAGGACAGTGTGTGTGAGTGTGTGTAAGTGTGTGTGTGTGCGCAATAGGGTGGCTCAAGAAGCGCAACAACCTACCCGATCAAGTATCCGATCACCCCCAGCTGAAAGAGCCTGAACAGCACTCCCACTTTCTTGTTCTTGGCGATGACGAACTTCTCGGTCTTGTAGTCCAGGAGCGAGTAGAAGAAGGCGCCCCTGCTCTGAGCCATTCCCGCGGCCGCTCTGTGGAGCCCCGGTCACCTCTATCCAGCCCTCGGCGCTGGATCAGCTGTCCTGCGCTCGCTGCAGCGCGGGTTCACGCGCTGAAATAGGAAACCGCCTCACACCTACCATCTTCCACCCATCTTACATCCTCCCTTTGATCTGAGCCTCGCGCTGCTGTAGGAAACGTGCTGAAGACGTCCAGACGCTGGTGTCGAAACCTCCTCCTCCACTGAGATGATGAAGATGAAGATGATGATGATCTGAGCTGCTGCTCAGTTTCCCCCTGTTTGCTATTTGCAGAAGGGTAATGATATGTGCACGAGCTAAAAATACACAGTTACTCGACCCCCCTCGCAGCCCCCTCTTCCCCACTCTGTCCATGGGTCGTCATGGAGTTAAACCCCTCACAGTATCAAGGGTCATCAGGTCTGGGTCACCAAATCTATAACAAACTGTGCTGGACCCCCCCAATCCAACCAACATGCTCATGTGGGGCACGCATGGGCGGAACGTGGGCTAGGTGGGTTCCAGGTGGGCATGGGCTCTAAATAGATTGGGGCCCATGTTTAACCCTCCTGGTCCTATTACTGACCCTGGTGGGACGCTGGTGGGAATCCATATGGAGAGCCAATTGTGTTAAGTGTAATTGTGTTAGATGTAATTGTGTTAAGTGTAATTGTGTTAGATGTAATTGTGTTAGGTGTAATTGTGTAAGGTGTAATTGTGTTAGGTGTAATTGTGTTAGGTGTAATTGTGTAAGGTGTAATTGTGTTAGGTGTGTTAGGTGTAATTGTGTTAGGTGTAATTGTGTTATGTGTAATTGTGTTAAGTGTAATTGTGTAAGGTGTAATTGTGTTAGGTGTGTTAGGTGTAATTGTGTTAGGTGTAATTGTGTTAGGTGTAATTGTGTTAAGTGTAATTGTGTTAGGTGTGTTAGGTGTAATTGTGTTAGGTGTAATTGTGTAAGGTGTAATTGTGTTAGGTGTGTTAGGTGTAATTGTGTTAGGTGTAATTGTTTAAGGTGTAATTGTGTAAGGTGTAATTGTGTTAGGTGTGTTAGGTGTAATTGTGTTAGGTGTAATTGTGTAAGGTGTAATTGTGTTAGGTGTGTTAGGTGTAATTGTGTTATGTGTAATTGTGTTAGGTGTAATTGTGTTAAGTGTAATTGTGTTAGGTGTAATTGTGTAAGGTGTAATTGTGTAAGGTGTAATTGTGTAAGGTGTAATTGTGTTAGGTGTATTTGTGTTAGGTGTAATTGTGTAAGGTGTAATTGTGTTAGGTGTAATTGTGTTAGGTGTAATTGTGTTAGGTGTAATTGTGTAAGGTGTAATTGTGTTAGGTGTGTTAGGTGTAATTGTGTTAGGTGTAATTGTGTTATGTGTAATTGTGTTAAGTGTAATTGTGTAAGGTGTAATTGTGTAAGGTGTAATTGTGTTAGGTGTGTTAGGTGTAATTGTGTTAGGTGTAATTGTGTTAGGTGTAATTGTGTTAGGTGTGTTAGGTGTAATTGTGTTATGTGTAATTGTGTTAGGTGTAATTGTGTTAAGTGTAATTGTGTTAGGTGTAATTGCGTTAAGTGTAATTGTGTAAGGTGTAATTGTGTAAGGTGTAATTGTGTAAGGTGTAATTGTGTTAGGTGTATTTGTGTTAGGTGTAATTGTGTAAGGTGTAATTGTGTTAGGTGTGTTAGGTGTAATTGTGTTAGGTGTAATTGTGTTAGGTGTAATTGTGTTAGGTGTGTTAGGTGTAATTGTGTTATGTGTAATTGTGTTAGGTGTAATTGTGTTAAGTGTAATTGTGTTAGGTGTAATTGCGTTAAGTGTAATTGTGTAAGGTGTAATTGTGTAAGGTGTAATTGTGTTAAGTGTAATTGTGTAAGGTGTAATTGTGTTAGGTGTAATTGTGTAAGGTGTAATTGTGTTAAGTGTAATTGTGTTAGGTGTAATTGTGTTAAGTGTAATTGTGTAAGGTGTAATTGTGTTAAGTGTAATTGTGTAAGGTGTAATTGTGTTAGATGTAATTGCGTTAAGTGTAATTGTGTTATGTGTAATTGTGTTAGGTGTAATTGTGTTAAGTGTAATTGTGTTAGGTGTAACTGTGTTAGGTGTAATTGTGTTAGGTGTGTTAGGTGTAATTGTGTAAGGTGTAATTGTGTTAAGTGTAATTGTGTAAGGTGTAATTGTGTTAGGTGTAATTGTGTTAAGTGTAATTGTGTTAGGTGTAATTGTGTTAGGTGTAATTGTGTAAGGTGTAATTGTGTTAAGTGTAATTGTGTTAGATGTAATTGTGTTAAGTGTAATTGTGTTAGGTGTAATTGTGTTAGGTGTGTTAGGTGTAATTGTGTTAGGTGTGTTAGGTGTAATTGTGTTAAGTGTATTTGTGTTAAGTGTAATTGTTTAAGGTGTAATTGTGTTAAGTGTAATTGTGTTAGGTGTAATTGTGTTAGGTGTGTTAGGTGTAATTGTGTTAAGTGTAATTGTGTTAAGTGTAATTGTGTAAGGTGTAATTGTGTTAGGTGTAATTGTGTTAAGTGTAATTGTGTAAGGTGTAATTGTGTTAGGTGTAATTGTGTTAAGTGTAATTGTGTTAGGTGTAATTGTGTTAAGTGTAATTGTGTAAGGTGTAATTGTGTTAAGTGTAATTGTGTAAGGTGTAATTGTGTTAAGTGTAATTGTGTAAGGTGTAATTGTGTTAGATGTAATTATGTTAAGTGTAATTGTGTTATGTGTAATTGTGTTAGGTGTAATTGTGTTAAGTGTAATTGTGTTAGGTGTAACTGTGTTAGGTGTAATTGTGTTAGGTGTGTTAGGTGTAATTGTGTAAGGTGTAATTGTGTTAAGTGTAATTGTGTAAGGTGTAATTGTGTAAGGTGTAATTGTGTTAAGTGTAATTGTGTAAGGTGTAATTGTGTTAAGTGTAATTGTGTAAGGTGTAATTGTGTTAGGTGTAATTGTGTTAAGTGTAATTGTGTAAGGTGTAATTGTGTTAGGTGTAATTGTGTTAAGTGTAATTGTGTTAGGTGTAATTGTGTTAAGTGTAATTGTGTAAGGTGTAATTGTGTTAGGTGTAATTGTGTTAAGTGTAATTGTGTTAGGTGTAATTGTGTAAGGTGTAATTGTGTTAGGTGTGTTAGGTGTAATTGTGTTAAGTGTAATTGTGTTAGGTGTAATTGTGTAAGGTGTAATTGTGTTAGGTGTAATTGTGTTAAGTGTAATTGTGTTAGGTGTAATTGTGTAAGGTGTAATTGTGTTAAGTGTAATTGTGTTAGATGTAATTGTGTTAGGTGCAATTGTGTTATGTGTAATTGTGTTAAGTGTAATTGTGTTATGTGTAATTGTGTTAAGTGCAATTGTGTTAGGTGCAATTGTGTTAGGTGCAATTGTGTTAAGTGTAATTGTGTTAGATGTAATTGTGTTAAGTGCAATTGTGTTAAGTGTAATTGTGTTAGATGTAATTGTGTTAGGTGCAATTGTGTTATGTGTAATTGTGTTAAGTGTAATTGTGTTATGTGTAATTGCGTTATGTGTAATTGTGTTAGGTGTAATTGCGTTAAGTGTAATTGTGTTAAGTGTAATTGTGTAAGGTGTAATTGCGTTAAGTGTAATTGTGTTAAGTGTAATTGTGTTAGGTGTAATTGTGTTAGGTGTGTTAGGTGTAATTGTGTTAAGTGTAATTGTGTTAGGTGTGTTAGGTGTAATTGTGTTAAGTGTAATTGTGTTAGGTGTAATTGTGTTAAGTGTAATTGTTTAAGGTGTAATTGTGTAAGGTGTGTTAGGTGTAATTGTGTTAGGTGTGTTAGGTGTAATTGTGTTAAGTGTAATTGTGTTAGGTGTAATTGTGTTAAGTGTAATTGTTTAAGGTGTAATTGTGTAAGGTGTGTTAGGTGTAATTGTGTTAAGTGTAATTGTGTTAAGTGTAATTGTGTAAGGTGTAATTGTGTTAGGTGTAATTGTGTTAAGTGTAATTGTGTAAGGTGTAATTGTGTTAAGTGTAATTGTGTTAGGAGCAATTGTGTTAGGTGTAACTGTGTTAAGTGTAATTGTGTTAGATGTAATTGTGTTATGTGTAATTGTGTTAGATGTAATTGTGTTAAGTGTAATTGTGTTAGGAGCAATTGTGTTAGGTGTAACTGTGTTAAGTGTAATTGTGTTAGATGTAATTGTGTTATGTGTAATTGTGTTAGATGTAATTGTGTTAGGTGTATTTGTGTAAGGTGTAATTGTGTTAGATGTAATTGTGTTATGTGTAATTGTGTTAAGTGTAATTGTGTAAGGTGTAATTGTGTTAGGTGCAATTGTGTTAAGTGTAATTGTGTTAGGTGTAATTGTGTTAAGTGTAATTGTGTAAGGTGTAATTGCGTTAAGTGTAATTGTGTAAGGTGTAATTGTGTTAGGTGTAATTGAAGTATTTAAGAAGTGTATTCAGTTAAACACAACTTAAACTGAATGAAAGTTTTCTTCATCATAGTGAATTTGTAATGTGTGTATATATATATATATATATATATATATATATATATATGTATACATGTGTATATATATGTATATATGTGTATATATATGTATATATGTGTGTATATATATGTATATATGTGTGTGTTTATGTGTATATATGTGTATATATATATGTATATATGTGTGTTTATGTGTATATATGTGTATATATATATGTGTGTATATATATGTATATATGTGTGTTTATGTGTATATATGTGTATATATATGTATATATGTGTGTGTTTATGTGTATATATGTGTATATATATGTGTGTATATATATGTATAAATGTGTGTGTTTATGTGTATATATGTGTATATATATATGTGTGTATATATATGTATATATGTGTGTGTTTATGTGTATATATGTGTGTATATACGTGTATATCATGCTCATGGGGGGGGGGGGGCTGTATGGGAACAACTGGGAAACAGAAAGTTTTGTCCATAGGTTTCATGTTGGCCCCACATATGGATGCCCACCAGGGTCAGTGATGGGACCAGGAAGGGTTAAACATGGGTCCCATCTGGGTTGTACACTTCACCTGGGGTCTAGATGGGACCTTTGTGAGATTAGACCGGGCTGAATTGATTTGGCCTATTTGGGAAACCCAACTGGGTCCCTGTAACAACACACTTATAAATAAATAATACTAATATAATAATAAAAAAATAATAATAACATATTTTAACAATACATTTTCTTAATATTACAAATATACACTAATATAAGTCAATATGTTTCAGCACTGAAATTCCCAAAATAGAAATGTATATGTACATAGACAATTTTCAATATTAAAAATATGCAACAATATATGTCACTGCAATTTATCTCTTATAAAGGGGTTGAAGCCTTTTCTCTATTAAAGCTTCTCTGTTCGAGGCTAAAGCTTTCAAAACTACACTAATAAATGATAAGTTTATGACAATTTATTAGGTATATGCTTGTTCTCCTGTCCAAAAATTCAAGGATGTGATGACTAGCATTTGAACCTGTGATTAATCAGAATTATATTCTATCACAATAATATAAAATATTATTGTGATCGACACCTCTAAAAATTAAAGTACGCTGCTGCACATGAGCTAAAGGTCACCATGCCTAATGCCAGACGTGGGCTAGAGGGTATAAAGCCCCTCAGCGCTGAGCTGTGGAGCAGTGAATCTGGGTTCTGTGACGTGATGGAGCTCCATCCAATGTTTTTGGGATGAGTTGGACTGCCAGAACGGATCATCCACCACTAGTACTAATAATAATACTCTCATCCCTGCAAGCAATCAAATCTTCACAGCAATGTTTCAACATCTCATATGAGGCACTGTCCAGAAGGCCAGAGAAGACTTGCTGCACATGTAGGTTTCTACAAACCTTGTTTATAAGGTTTATTGACCTGGGTTGTAACTGACTCACTCACTCCACAAGGGGGCGCTGTCAGTACAAGATATGTGCTGAACTCCAAAAGTATAAACAATATTTCTTAATATTCCAAATATATGTCAAATCAGACCAAAGTTTTAATATTTTTATGATGTATCATAAATATACACCAAGATCAAGGTCTATATCTAATGTCTCAGCACCAACGTTTCTGGAGAATGCACATTTCCTAATATTTAGCATATGTGAATATATGTGATGTCTTCAGACTTCAATTTCAAATGTAGGAAAATGTACTGTTCGTATATTTCCAAAATATATCCCAAAAATATTCTACATACATGTCGATATATAGTATTTTATATAAGTAATGTTAGAACCAAACTTCCAGCATTACAAAAATACATGTCATAATATATTAACTATAGCTTTTGTGTTAAGTGTAATTGTGTTAAGTGTAATTGTGTTAGGTGTAATTGTGTTAAGTGTAATTGTTTAAGGTGTAATTGTGTTAAGTGTAATTGTGTTAGGTGTGTTAGGTGTAATTGTGTTAAGTGTAATTGTGTTAGGTGTAATTGTGTAAGGTGTAATTGTGTTAGGTGTGTTAGGTGTAATTGTGTTAAGTGTAATTATGTTAAGTGTAATTGTGTTAAGTGTAATTATGTTAAGTGTAATTGTGTTAAGTGTAATTATGTTAAGTGTAATTGTGTTAAGTGTAATTGTGTTAGGTGTAATTGTGTTAAGTGTAATTGTTTAAGGTGTAATTGTGTTAAGTGTAATTGTGTTAGGTGTGTTAGGTGTAATTGTGTTAAGTGTAATTGTGTTAGGTGTAATTGTGTAAGGTGTAATTGTGTTAGGTGTGTTAGGTGTAATTGTGTTAAGTGTAATTATGTTAAGTGTAATTGTGTTAAGTGTAATTGTGTTAGGTGTAATTGTGTAAGGTGTAATTGTGTTAGGTGTGTTAGGTGTAATTGTGTTAAGTGTAATTATGTTAAGTGTAATTGTGTTAGGTGTAATTGTGTAAGGTGTAATTGTGTTACAAAAATATGTCATAATATATTAACTATAGCTTTTGTTAATATCAAAAATATACAGCATTAAAAAAAGTGTACAATAGATGATCTTAATAGAAATAGATATATAGACCAATATAGGTCAATATATGTGATGTTTCGGCAGTGAAATTCCCAAAATAGAAATGTATATTATATATTATATATAAAAACATAAGTAGATTAGTGCTGTCGTCATTAATGTGCTCTACACACGATTCCTCTGCAAACAGTAACCTTTAACAGGAACCTTTTTTAAGGTTCACAAGGTTGTTACCTGGTGAGATGCTCATAACCTTGAGACACTTCTATAGTAAAGTTCAGTGAAATGTTGGTCTTGCTTTGCTCACTTCTTGGTAATATCTGAGATCATTTTTGACTAATCACTAGCTGTCATGCTTATGTGGCTACATTATTAACCTCGCCCTAGCTCAGACCTTCTGTCTGAAGGCAGGCCTTCAGATGGGCTCTGTATGACTGAAGTGGTAGAGCTTGGTCAGGTAGATAGACAAATAGACAGTAATGGTTTCTGCATGTGTGCTGAACATGATATATAACAATATTTTTGTTTCTATATTGTTTTAGAATAAATATTTAACTATATATATATATATGCTACAAAGAATCCGAATATTCTATTGATGCTCAATTGTGGATTATTTGTGGTAAAGGGAGAGTTAAGACCCCCATTTAAAGCTGATCGGTTTTTAATTGGATTATAAGACGAACAAAAATATGAAATTCTGAACTTGTTATCCACACTTACAGCAGAGGGGTCTCTGGGGCTCCAAGCAATTTCTGTAAAGCATGAGGGTTAATTGGTGCTTAGCTAGTGTCTAGCTAATGAAAATGCATCATAGCGTTTAACTGTATTTAATATTTTAGTAATACAGTAATATCTGACGCCTTTTTAACTGTGGAAAGGAGATTTTTGTACATTCACAAACACTACCAGCACTACTTTTTTCATAATAAAAGTGTTATAATAATAATAATAATAATAATTAATTAATTAATTAATTTTAATTAAAAGCTTCTGTTGCTGCATACTGTCATTTTAGTTGCACTCATTTATCAATGCTTTTGGTTGCTGGTAGTGCTGCTAATCTCCTTTACACGGTTAAAAAGGCTTCAGATATCACTATGTTCATAAAATTTGGCTATAATTAATCTGTATGATGCATTTTCATTAGCTAGACACTCCGTTATTAAGTCATTCATTTATGAACTATTTAACCCTCATGTCTTTGTGAGTAATTGTGAGTAAATAAGCCCACTTTACCAGAGAAGATGAACATCCTGTCTCAGTACCAGTACACTAGTCATTCATTTACGCACCATTTAACCCTCATGTTTTATAGAAATTGCTCAGGGTCACAGAGACCGCTCTGCTGTGTATATTTTTGTTCGTCTTATAATCCAATTAAAACCGATCAGCTTTAAACGGGGGTCTTAACTCTCCCTTTGCCACAAACAATCCACAATTGAGCATCAATAGAATATACGGATTCTTCATAGCATGAAGTACAATATTGTTATATATCATGTTCAGCACACATGCAGAAGCTACAGACTTACAAAATTATTATTTTATCATTTTATTACATTATCAATCCCTTTCACCCCTGAAATTCCCCTTGGAGATCAATAAAGCTCTACCACAGTCATACAGAGCCCATCGTAATGTAGAACCTGTTGCATATTCCCCTTTCCCACCCAGCAGCCTTCAGACAGAAGGTCTGAGCTGGGGCGAGGTTAATAATGTAGCCACATAAGCATGACAAGAAGTTTACGTGCAATCAGCATTGTAATAATACAGAGATTCAACATTATTTAAAGAGGAGTATGAAATTCCAAAGTTCATAACAATCAATTCAGTATTGAATTAAGAGGTTACACTAGGAAAGGCTCAATGCTGCTGCAGATATCCTATTTTCTATCAAGATGTAAAAATATTCAGAAATATCACATCAATGATAAAAAAGGAACATCAGAGATATCAATAACTTAACAGATCAGCTGCAGTGGGGAATTAGTCTCGACTTCCAGCAGATTTAATATTAACAAAGAACTAAGCTGGAAAAATTAATTGCACTCTGGCTTCTGGTTTTACTCCGTCAGCTCTTAAAATCTGCTGGACCCAGGTCACACCATACATAAAGATCATTTGTCACTCTCAAAAATGTGGCTTACAGGAAAGTACAAGGTCTTCCAATGAGCAAAGCCAAAATGTACAGAAAGGTCTTTGGGGTAGCACCCTCAAAAGGTACCTTCCAACATTTCTTAGGTCAAATTTCCCCCTTCTACTCACTTGGCCCCTGGCTTTTCCCTACCTATATAAAGACGCACGTTATAAGGTAAATAAGCCCACTTTCCCAGAGAAGGTGAACATCCTGTCCTGGTATTAGTTCACTAGAGCAGCATTTCTCAACCCTGGTCCTTGAGACACCCCACCAGTACATTTCAGTAGACCGACAGGGCTTGATGGTGAGCTTGAATTTAGTTGAATGAGGCATGCTGGAAGCAGGGAAAGCCCTGAAATGCACCTAAGGGGGCACTAGTGCGCGAGTTGTGAAGCTTCTGCTCTTCCTAGAAAACAAGAACCTAAGGGCTGACAACAATGGAGACCAGACCTTCATTACGAACCAAACTCAAACATAGCAGAGCTACTCGAGGCCCAGCACTTTCTGCTGGCAGTGTCAATATAGACGGTCCTGACAACTGAGGTGCTTACCTGCTTCTGCACCGCCGACATGCAGAAGTGCTGAGGATTTAAAGATTATGACGTCAAGGGGAACAAGTACAAATGAAGTTGGTGGATTATGGTGTGCAGTTAAAACGATGACATTTAAAAAATAATCAGGATTGCTTTAGTTATTGGTAGATTCATAATTTAACACACAGTATTTGATTAATGAAACACAGGAGATTGAATAAATGCTTCAATGCTTTATTATATCATCTGAACATAAAAAAAGTGGAAAAGGATCATCAACTTAAAGGGGTTTTGGGAAAGTCAAAAGAATCAATTGGTGGTTGACTCAAGCAAGGGCAATAGGACATTTACTGCCCACCCCTGAGACGCAGCACCAGGTGGAGGGTGGACTCCTTCTGGATGTTGTAGTCGGACAGGGTGCGGCCATCTTCCAGCTGCTTGCCGGCAAAGATCAGCCTCTGCTGGTCGGGGGGAATGCCTTCTTTGTCCTGGATCTTGGCCTTCACGTTCTCAATGGTGTCGCTTGGCTCCACCTCAAGGGTGATGGTCTTGCCAGTGAGGGTCTTGACGAAGATCTGCATGCCACCCCTGAGACGCAGCACCAGGTGGAGGGTGGACTCCTTCTGGATGTTGTAGTCGGACAGGGTGCGGCCATCTTCCAGCTGCTTGCCGGCAAAGATCAACCTCTGCTGGTCAGGGGGAATGCCTTCTTTGTCCTGGATCTTGGCCTTCACGTTCTCAATGGTGTCGCTTGGCTCCACCTCAAGGGTGATGGTCTTGCCAGTGAGGGTTTTAACAAAGATCTGCATGCCACCCCTGAGACGCAGCACCAGGTGGAGGGTGGACTCCTTCTGGATGTTGTAGTCGGACAGGGTGCGGCCATCTTCCAGCTGCTTGCCGGCAAAGATCAGCCTCTGCTGGTCAGGGGGAATGCCTTCTTTGTCCTGGATCTTGGCCTTCACGTTCTCAATGGTGTCGCTTGGCTCCACCTCAAGGGTGATGGTCTTGCCAGTGAGGGTCTTGACGAAGATCTGCATGCCACCCCTGAGACGCAGCACCAGGTGGAGGGTGGACTCCTTCTGGATGTTGTAGTCGGACAGGGTGCGGCCATCTTCCAGCTGCTTGCCGGCAAAGATCAGCCTCTGCTGGTCGGGGGGAATGCCTTCTTTGTCCTGGATCTTGGCCTTCACATTCTCAATAGTGTCACTTGGCTCCACCTCAAGGGTGATGGTCTTGCCAGTGAGGGTTTTAACAAAGATCTGCATGCCACCCCTGAGACGCAGCACCAGGTGGAGGGTGGACTCCTTCTGGATGTTGTAGTCGGACAGGGTGCGGCCATCTTCCAGCTGCTTGCCGGCAAAGATCAGCCTCTGCTGGTCGGGGGGAATGCCTTCTTTGTCCTGGATCTTGGCCTTCACGTTCTCAATAGTGTCACTTGGCTCCACCTCAAGGGTGATTGTCTTGCCAGTGAGGGTCTTGACGAAGATCTGCATGCCACCCCTGAGACGCAGCACCAGGTGGAGGGTGGACTCCTTCTGGATGTTGTAGTCGGACAGGGTGCGGCCATCTTCCAGCTGCTTGCCGGCAAAGATCAGCCTCTGCTGGTCAGGGGGAATGCCTTCTTTGTCCTGGATCTTGGCCTTCACGTTCTCAATGGTGTCGCTTGGCTCCACCTCAAGGGTGATTGTCTTGCCAGTGAGGGTCTTGACGAAGATCTGCATGCCACCCCTGAGACGCAGCACCAGGTGGAGGGTGGACTCCTTCTGGATGTTGTAGTCGGACAGGGTGCGGCCATCTTCCAGCTGCTTGCCGGCAAAGATCAGCCTCTGCTGGTCGGGGGGAATGCCTTCTTTGTCCTGGATCTTGGCCTTCACGTTCTCAATAGTGTCACTTGGCTCCACCTCAAGGGTGATGGTCTTGCCAGTGAGGGTTTTAACGAAGATCTGCATGCCACCCCTGAGACGCAGCACCAGGTGGAGGGTGGACTCCTTCTGGATGTTGTAGTCGGACAGGGTGCGGCCATCTTCCAGCTGCTTGCCGGCAAAGATCAACCTCTGCTGATCAGGGGGAATGCCTTCTTTGTCCTGGATCTTGGCCTTCACGTTCTCAATAGTGTCACTTGGCTCCACCTCAAGGGTGATTGTCTTGCCAGTGAGGGTTTTAACAAAGATCTGCATGCCACCCCTGAGACGCAGCACCAGGTGGAGGGTGGACTCCTTCTGGATGTTGTAGTCGGACAGGGTGCGGCCATCTTCCAGCTGCTTGCCGGCAAAGATCAGCCTCTGCTGGTCGGGGGGAATGCCTTCTTTGTCCTGGATCTTGGCCTTCACGTTCTCAATAGTGTCACTTGGCTCCACCTCAAGGGTGATGGTCTTGCCAGTGAGGGTCTTGACAAAGATCTGCATTTCTGTTGAAAGGGGGAGGGGATGGATAATTGTAAATTTATTAAATTTGGCAATACTGTAAAATTGACTACCTGTTAATTTAAGCTTAAATAAATGCCAATCTACAAGGTTACATATATAAAACGTCAGAAAAAGGCACAGAAACCCATTAAAATTGTTAGTTTTAAAAAGTCAGTCTTAATGTACATGGTAAGCATTTATGGAGGTCCTCCTTCTCGTCCTCTCAGACGCCATTTCTGAACATCCGGGTTCTTTGTTCGAGGAGCCAAAATGATTCAGCAAAAAAAATAAAGAGCGGCCAACAAAAGGAGAACCACCCATCCAGATAATCACGAAATGTTAAGTTTAACCCTCTAAAAAAGCAGAATTACCAACGTTAATAATAAATAAACCAAACGTTAATTTCTGTACGGTTATACTTCACGTCAGTTTAAACGTTAGCCACCGTGCTAACGGCAACACCACGAACTACTCGACTTCTACATCGTTAAAAATACGAAAAAAACATATCTAGAGTAACAAAACACGACGTACTTTCACACGAGTGAAGATAAAAGACATATATGTGAGGAAAAACAAGACTTACTCGTCAAATTGTTGAAGAGGAAACCTTCAGTAAGTGCTCCAGCTGCTCTCTCCTGAAACTGTACTGCGGCAAAACGGAGCCGCGGCAGTATTTATAGAATCCCCGCAGCGGGACGTATCACAGCCTTCAAACGCAGCAATACCCCTCCGCCCTTTAAACTAGTCCCTATTTGCTTTCATGAAAATAGACTTCGGGATTCGGATTAAATTCGGATTCAAATGCGATTAAACGTTTTAAAGCGACGTAGATCATGAAAATGCGTTTAATAGACCCGTTAACATTTGGGTTCTAACAGCGCGGAGTAACACTAGCATTACAAAAACAGAAGTCTCTAGAACATGCGAGATTGACCGGACCTATCTGGGACACATCTCGGGCGGTGATTGGACAGCTGGGTTGTTTTTCTGCGCGGTCATTGGTGGAATGTGGAAAGGGGCGGGAGCAACAGCGCTCAGGCAGCCGCCCGGTATCGATGCCGAGGGGAACAAAGAAATAACATTAGCGATTAGTTTTAATAATAATTTTTATACGTTATTTTTTTTAGTGATATTGTCTTTTAACACCCCTCGACAAATGTTTATATGTTTATGTGACGTTAGTGAAATGTCCCCGTTGCCATTCAAATAAGCGTCTAAGGTTAATGTCGTATAAAATGTGAGCAAATTCAAGCATCTCATATTTTATGTTATATATAGATAATAGTCCTATTTTAGTTCTCGAAATAGGACGAGGCCAATGTCTTGAAGTCGTGTCGACCCCCTCCCCCCTTCCAAGCTGTCCGCCGTGGTAATGTAGGTCACAGCTCCAGGGTAGGCTGCCCTGTGGTTGCACAGGGTAGCACTGAAGACACAGTGGGGCTTGTCTGGCTTTAGAGTAAAGCTTTAGGAAATAGTAGGACACAGTTCTACAGTAATTCACCTAACCCAAGCAAGGACATGGACATTGGGTTGCTGCTAAAATGTCCATTTCCTCTTCCTGCAGTGAACTGTTGCTGGAAACAAGGCCTGACCTTTGCAGGCCGTGGCTTACCGTCTTTTTCTTAGCAAACCAAGGCCTTTCTAAACCTTTCTAACGTTTACAGGGCTCTGGAGACCTCCATGGACATCTCCATTGCACCCATCCAACAGCAGCAAACTGCCCGAACCCGCTCTAGGGTTTCCTCATGCGTTGCTGCTTTCTGGTTTGGTTACCACAGATTAATTATTCATTGCCTATAAGAGAAGTCCTGGTCTTCCAATGTAAGACATTTGATTGTCTTGAGGCTGGACTGAGTGTATTGTCTTCCACTGATTGGATTACTGTAGCCGAGGGTTCACACTGCTGTTCCCTTCCTCAGTCAACAGCTGCCAGACCTGCCGTCCTGAACACCTGGTCGAACCACTCTGGCTCGGACAGGTGGGGGAAGTGTTCGCTATATCACTGTAGGAGTACAATCTAGTATGAGCTGTTGTTACAAAAATGGCATAAATACAGAGATCTGGTCTACGAACAGCTTTTCTACCCTTTATAGCTCGTTCAAACATGCTCCTTTAGTCCGGGCCGTGGTTCACAGAGCCGAGCAGGAGCTGGGAACTGAATTACAGAAGACGATAAAGTTAGGTCTGGTCATCTGCCTATTTTTAGGGTCACAGATATGGCTTGATATGGGTAGAAGATGGGTTTGAGTCTGACCCCAGGAGACCCAGCGCTCAGAACTGTAAGACCGGGAGGGTGTGACATATACAGTTGAGCCTATTTGTTGTTAGGTTTTTATCTGAAGTGTGAGCTCACGTATGTGAAGAAGCCCATGAACATAAAGAAGTACTAGGAAGCAATGGGCCTGAAAATTAACATGAGGTTTAAAAAGCCTTATTTACTCTTTTTAGGACATCCCAGCTTGCAGAGAACATTACATTACAATGTGTTACAGAAATAATGGTCGAGGAACTTTCTGAAAATGTGTGAAGTAATAATGTTTAAATAATGAAACCTTTCTTCCACAGCATTCACAGTTAGACAAACACTATACGTTTAAAGAAATCTGATTTCACTTTCCCAAAACTAAAAATACAATTAAATAAAACACAATACAATAAAAACACTGATAAAATGGACACATTAATACACAAATATGACAAATCATATTTAATAGATGTATCACAAAACACTTTGCAGCATTTATATAAACACAGAATTGAATATTTTCTGAATTTACACTGATGAAAACATTAAAAAGTTTAAATGATGAACTATTATTAATTAATTTTTTAAAAATATACCTACAAAGTAAAAAGCCTGTACTCAATTGCGAGGATAAATGAAAAATATAAATAAACAATAGTTAAATATAAAATTTAATAAACAAACAAATGGAATAGGACATATTATTAAGATATATTATGAACCAAGTCAAGTCAAGTCAAGTGGGTTTATTGTCATTTCAACTACATACAGAGTACACAGTGAAACGAAACAACGTTCCTCCAGGACCATGGTGCAACATAGACAGTGCATACAGAACACAAGTGCAACACAAACAAACAAACAAGTGCGGACAGAAAACTGTAATGTTCAGAAAGTTCACGTAATGTCCTACTAACCAAATGTTTCTACTACTGCCTGTCCAGTACTGTTTTTAACAGGCCTCACTATGTCGCTCTATTACTCTATTAGCTCAAGTGAAGTCTTGTTATACACTCTGTGTTTACTCTGTTTATAAGGGACGAGGATTCCTGTGAACATATGTGTGAACATCAGCAGCAGAACCTGCCTAGTAATTATAGTGAAAATATACTGATTAAACCATAGAATTTAATTTGAATAGTTTCAGGATGGATTGTGCAAACTAATGACAACTACAACAACAAAAAGGCTTTACACCATGAATCACAAATAATAATTCACAAATATATAATTAAAATAATTTATAATAATAAATATATTATAAATAAATAAATACATATTATAACTATCTAATAAATTATTATTAAATGTGTACTTCTCAAATGTATACTTAAAAATATATAATAATAAATATATTATAAATAAATACATATTATAACTATCTAATAAATTATTATTAAATGTGTACTTCTCACTATGTATACTTAAAAATATATAATAATAAATATATTATAAATAAATACATATTATAACTATCTAATAAATTATTATTAAATGTGTACTTCTCACTATGTATACTTAAAAATATATTATATTATATATATTATAAATAAATAAATAAATACATATTATAAATATATAATAAGTTATGATTAAATGTATACTTCTTAAAAATGTTTGGCAGGGTTTGGTCACATGGATGGCCAGCTAATTAGCTCACTGTGTCAAACATAGCCACACACTATCATACACTATAATTAATATTGGAGCCTTTGTATCTTATTTGCTTGTGGATAAAACTCTCTCCATCTCAATAGCTGAGCATTTGCTTCGTCATGCTACAGTCAGCATTGTAGTTGAGGCCTTATCCCTTTAGATCCACCACATATGACTTGTATTACAAAATCTGCCGCGTTGCGCTCCTTCTTAATAAAGCTGAGATCAGCTGAGTGTTTGTTCAGTGTCAGACGTCCTGTACCTTGAACTGGGTGTTTACGCCATGTGTGATTGCATGTATGATTATATGTGTGTGTGTGTGTGTGTGTGTGTGTGTTCCAGGAACCACTGGGCAGCCTGGTGGTCAACATCTTCCTGTAATGTAATACTCGTCTCTAAAAACAGAACATGTAAACATTAAATTAAGGGCTTGTGCTGACTACAGTCTACGAACAGGTCTCAGAGAAATGCAGCATAATGAGGTTTTTGCTAAGTCAGTAAGGGTGACCTTTCACCAGTATTCAGTGACCTGATTAAGAAACAGGCCTATATGTTATGTAAACTATTTTTTTTAATGAGGAATTTTTTGACTTCTGACTAATCCTGAAAGACCGTCCCTTCTTTAACTAAATGTCAAATTCTATGAAACTGCCTTGTATCTTCCAAGCAAAAACACCTACAGGTTCCTCTTAACGGAAAATTCAGAGAGCTGTTGAAGTAGGTCAGCTTCCCCTAAGCTTCCTTACCAGCAGCATATTAACAATTTTGTGGAAAGGACTGCTGATCTGTCAAGGCTTGTTTTCTTCAGGCAAGGCCTGAGCTCAGAGTGGAGCCATCGATTCAGTTTGACGAACCGATTCAAGGATTCATTTTCGTTCCACTGAAGTTGTCAGACTTAAGTTTCTTAGCAAGCCTGATTCTGAACATTTGAAGGCCAAAAACACTGGCAAACTTTTCTAATGATGGGTAATGTTGTTTGGCTGGCCTTATTTATAATATAGGTTGGGTCTCAAAAGAGATCTAGGGACATGACCTGCTATTTAATATTAGAGTCCAGAATTCACCAGAAATGATACTATTAAAATCACTGCTCATGAGTTTCCATGTCATGTCCATACTTCGTATATACAGGAAAGTCAACAGTGGGAAAATTTTTTTCTCTATTTCACCGTTGACTTTCCTGTATATACGAAGTATGGACATGACATGGAAACTCATGAGCAGTAATTTAAATTATATGTGTATATATATATATATATATATATATATATATATATATATATATATATATACATACACACACACACACACATATAAATAAAAACGTTCAATGCACTCTTAACCACATACAAGATACTAAACTATAGATGGGAAAAAACAATGATTACGCATATACAGGAAAGTCCAAACAGTTAAATAAAATAAACATTTAAATAAAACAATTTTATGTTATTTTCACATTATGCATATTAGATTTATATATACTTTTCTGTATTTACATAACTTTCAGCTTACAGTCGTGTGCAAAAAATGTGGGCACCCACATTCTGCAACATTTTAGGGCACCATTTGAATTCATTTAAAATCTTTAGGTATTTTTGTAATATACAACATTATTGTTAATAAAAAAATATATGAATAATAACCAAATAAATATATATGCATATAAACCTTGCAATAAGAACAATCATTAAAATGATTAATTATTCAACGTTATAAAAATGATCATTATTAAAAAGCAGACCTAATGAAGTGCTGTGTTTTCATTCAGAAGATCATTCATACAGGTCATTTGATCATGATTGTGAAACTCGCTGTTACCGAAGCTTCGATTCAGTTGAATCGGTTCGTCTGATGTATTGAAATGACTCGTTCAGGAGTCGCTCACGGGTCCACGTGACTCAGCTTTTCCTGCGTTAGCTCTTTCGCAACGGTCCGCGATAATCATCAACAGTCTGTAGATGTTTCCAGCTGCCAGGCCTTCTCTGTGTAACCTGCCCTCCTGATAGCAGCCCCAGGCTGAGTCTGTATGTAGGACAGCGATAGCAGTCATAGGCAATGGCGGGCGCTGGGGAAGAGCGAAGGTAGGGCGCGTGACAGTTCTTACACTAGCCTGAACCAGCAGTGATAGTTAAGTGTACTGAAAGTGATCAGGGGTGCAGGTAGATTAAATAATCATTAAAACACTACCAGTCAGGTTCGTAGCAGGGTTCAGCATCATAAGCCAGTCTTACTTTTACCTGTAAAGGTTCTGCAAAAGTTTCTGCACCCCTGTAATAATAATAAGTGAATAAATCCTCTACAGGAAACAAACTACAGGACATTTTAGATACAGTTCCCTGTATTTTATCATATATATATATATATATATATATATATATATATATATATATATTTGTGCAATATGTTATAAATTAAAGCAATAGTCTGTAAGTTTGGGGGATTTGGGGATTTAGTGACCTCTCTGGTGAGAGTGTGTAATTGCAGCAAGTAATGGATGAATCTAAACATTGCAGATTTACATTTCGTCCGTTTCTTTGGTCTGACAGTGTGTGAGATGAAGTCTGACTTTGCTGTTATATATGATATCTATGTAAAATCTTGCCATCTCCCTTGAGAACTCACTGGTCAGTCCGTCTACAGAAGCACAAAGCCTTGGTGTGGTCATGGGTGACCAGTTATCGTTCTCAACTAACGTTGCAAATCTGACTCGGCCATGCGGATTCCTCCTGTACAACATCCGGAGAATTCGACCCTTCCTCTCTAGAGAGGCCGCCCAGGTGCCTCCCTCCTGGCTGGTCTCCCTTTGTGCACCACCATCAGGCCTCTGCAACTTATCCAGAATGCAGCGGATGTGCAGAAGTGTGTCTCTGTAGACTTAGACAACACAAGTAACTGGACCAGGGGTGCCAAAAGGTTTTTGAATAGGACCATGTTTTTGGATCCTTTAACTTAAGCGTTGGACACATCTATGGCATTTGGCAGACGCTCTTATTCAAAGCGTAGGAGAATTTAAGGTACTTTTGAGATCCGACACTGCCAGAAATGAGCCACAGACACTTAATACAAAGATGTTCACTATGTGTCCAAATATTTGTGGACACCCCTTCTAATGAATGCATAAGCTACTTTTAAGTTGCACCCATTGCTGACATGGATTTGCAAAGGCACACATATTCACCTTGTCTAGTACCTCCAGAGAAGTGCTGCCAACTGAATAGGGCTACGTGGAGCAGACAGACATGAACCTATTGGCACCATGCTGCCTAATGCCAGTGGGGACTAGAGGGGTATAAAGCCCCCCAGCATTGAGCTGTGGAGCAGTAGAGCTCATTACTCAATACTTTTGGGATTAGGTGGGGAGCTGAGGATGAGGTGGGGGTGATGATCATCCAACACCCCAACCTCACTAACGCTCTTGTCATTGAATGCAGTCAAACCCTCACAGCAATGTTCCCCCTGAATCTAGTAGAAACATAGTAGAGACAGTTACTCCCCCAAAAGCCAGGTTGCTTCGTTTTGAATCCCCCATTTCAGAAGAGACAGTGAGTGAGCAGATGTCCCAATGATGGGACTGATAGGACACATGTAGACCCTGTAGACTGCTTGTGTTGCAACTTGTTAGTGCAGCTGCTTGCCTTGTGGTGACCTCAGGATCTTCTCCCACTTTCTCAGGAAACAGGAGGGTCTGGTGAAACACACAGGTGGCTGCCACTGTGGTGCCGTCCGCTTCGAGGTGTGGAGCGCGCCGGATCTGCACGTATTCAATTGCAAGTACGGGCCTTTTGTCGCGGAGTGTAGCTAGTCACGCGTTCCCACTAGAGCTGGAGGGAGAGGGCAGGCTCTCTGTCCTTATTTAAGCGTCTCCCGAATGGTGTGTATTGCAGATAAATGGTCGTCAGACATCCTGAAACACTTAACTTCAGTAAAGGTAATGTAACGCATAGGAGAGCGTGTGTGTTTTCAAAAAGCTGATTAATTCAGCTGCTGGGGTGTAAAGTCATTGAGAGTGGGCTGATGTGGAACGCTGAAAGACTGAAGTTATAGAAAAAGTCATATCCAGAATCCAGGTTATTACTGTGTATAAAATACCAGGTATTAAGTGGAAGTTAGGAATTCAACTTAATTTCGGGAGAAGGACCCCTTACCCACATCTCACAGTCTATCCCTGTCTGAACAAACTTCGCTCCCACCTTCACCCCGTCTCCTCCCTCTTTATCGGACCACCACTCTAACGGCCTCCCGTTTCACCTCAGGGTGTGGTTCGTAACTTCACATTTCAAGTAAGGGGTAAACTAATACATGTAAATACCCCCCCCCCCACACAAATGCATGATTTAATGGAAAATATGGACAAAACTCATTCAGATTCAGGTTCGCTGTGGAATTCTTTGTTTTTAGAGAAACTTAACCAAGTCCGAATTGTTCACAGTGGTGGTGAGTGGGTCCAGACGCCTAAAGAAGCTACATCTCAAATGAATTATTACAGCAAATGGCTATAAATTCACTGCCACTGGCTGCATATATATATATATATATATATATATATATATATATATATATATATATATATATATATATATATATATATACACACACACACACCACACACACACACACACACACATTTATACACATTTGGTTCCCGTAAGAACCTTCTGTTCTGTTTTGTTTGTAAAATAGGCTCTAAAAAGCTTCTAGGCTTTCAGGAGCTGAAAACAGCCTTGTAGAGAAAAAGAAACACAGTGGCGCTTCCGGCTTTGACTCAAGTTCCCTCCAGTCGAGCTGAACAGGCTTGAACACAGACTGTTATCTGCATTTCCAGTCAGCAGTAGGTGGAGAGTTCCAGAACATGGGAGAGTTCAGGTTGTTTGGAGTTAATGAGTTCCTCATAGGTCACGTGGCTTGTAAAGGCTACACCTCATACAGTTATTAGGTCAAATGCCTGATCTGCCTCGCAACATAGTTTTACTGTAGGGTTGAGAAGAGTTTAGCCTAAGATGTAGACGCACATGTACTGTGTTTTACCATGATTAGTGCTATAAACAGTTTGACTGATGCCCTAGAAAAACTACTTTTGGTTCCCTAAAGAACCGTGTTTGTTAAAAGGGGAGGGGTCAGTGCAAATGGGTGTTGGTGTAGGACCTTTACATCAAATTAGGGTTTATTGAGCCTTTAAAAGGTTCTTTTGTGTTAGTGTGAGGAACTGTTATGTTGGTAAAAAAAGCCTTTACACCAATTGAAGATTGTTAAAAACCTTTAAAAGGTTCTTCTTCTTCTAAAAGGCAGATTATTCTTTTTAATATTTAACATTATTGCACCAAGTTACATTTCCTCACTGTCCCATACAAGCTTTTATGTTATTTGAATCTGAAAGTTTACACTTTACACAAACTGTATGATGAAAGAACCAATAGAAATGCTTCAAAATTGCATAAAATAATATAATTAAATGGTTTTGGATAGTAAATGAAATGGCTATATTTGCCCTGTAGACCCCTGGTTCCCACCACCACCACCACTGTACAGAAAATTGCAGTGAACATTTTCACGTATAAGAAATGTTCAGTTCAGTGGATTCTCCTTTGATGCACTAAAAAACCAACGACGTGGGATGACCAGGTTCATTACCATTCATAAACAGGATCTATGCCGAATGCAGAGACACCTGGTTCTCATTAAGGCCACATTAAGCTTACATCTTAATAATGGACTGCATAGAAGAGAGAATCCTAAATGTAAAAGGTGTCACTGAAAGCGTTGCGAGACTTTTGGTGTTCCTCGGCTGTTGTTTTTTACCTTAAGACACATTTTTCACATTGAATGTTTCAGAAAGTCACTGATGATGCTTCTCTGCTCAGTTGCAGCATCTGCATTAAGAAGCAAAACCAGCACTTCATTGTTCCCAAATCCCACTTCACCTTGCTCCAGGTATGTGTATCCCTTTCTACATCATAGAGAGATGCAACAACCTGCAGTCAGTTAGCTAAAGAAGCATGCTCTGTCCTCTGAAGACACTGCATGTCCAAAAGTACCCAGACACCTAAAGTCAACATGCCCAGGGCCAAGCCTCGGTTACAGGGGTATAAAGGCCCCCGATATTGGGCTGTGTAGCAGTGGAACCAAGTCATCTAAAGTGATGGAGACACATCCAGTACTGATTATCCAACATCAGTACAGGACCTCACTAATGCTTTTGCAGCTGCATACAAGCAAACCCTCACAGCAATGTTTCAACATCTAGTGTAAAGCCTTCTGAAAGGAGTAGGCAGAAGAGGAAGCCGTTCATGCAGTGAACAAAATCCTGATTCCCTTGGTTTCTGAAGGAATATGGGGTGAGCAGGTGTCTATAAACTTTTGGACATTCAGTGTAGTTCCTTCTTGGCCTTTAAGAGTTGAAAGGAAGCACAGTGGTTCCTCCGGATTTAAAGCATGTGAACACAGAACCTGAAGTATCTGAATTTCCAGTCGGCGGTAGGTGGACATTTCTAGAACGTGCGCGAGAGTTCGGGAGTGTTCACGCGACTGTTGCTGAGTAACTGTTATGTGAGTTATTTGTTACTGGCTGACTCATGTCTTCCAGGGGTCAGAGAACATCACCACGTACACCTTCAACACACACACAGCCAAGCACACGTTTTGCAAGACATGTGGGGTCCAAAGTTTCTACACACCACGATCTAATCCTGATGGATTTGGTAGGTCGGAAACACACTCGCTCTCTCTCTCTCTCTCTCTCTCTCTCTCTCTCTGCCTTCTGGACTTAGGGAGATCACATGGTTATAAGCAAGTGTGCTGTTTACACACTGAACACCCTTTTCTGTGGACAAACATGAAGTGGAGTGGTATAGATGATCTAGTGTCTGTACTGGTCTTCTTAGCAGTCTTAAAAAGCCCCCGGGAACCTACATCTAATGACGTTCATCTGGCTCCTGAAGGCCCCCAGTGTAAATGTACAAAGTATGTCCTATGAACATGGTCTCAGTGTCTAATACATGTATGCTGTATTTCACCAGTATTGCTCTCCTCTTGATGTGGGTCAGGCTTACATCAACATAACCCTGACCCATGAGCCAGGGCTAACATGGCTCCGCTCTCTCTCTCTCAAGTCTAAGCAACCTGCAGAGCTAAAGCTAAAGATGGGGTTCATCACGTCCAGCGTCCATCAGCTCTTCCGCTTTACTGCAGATTTTAGCTGCTGAGTACCGGGGCGAAATGGGAGGTCCCGACGCAATCCATAGAGGGCTTTATTAGAATACTAAGACCACGCCCAGACTGTTCTCAGAGGAGTGCATTTCAGCCTTTTTTTGAGGAGCGTTTTATCATATTTCTGCTTTGCTTTTTCAACGCAAACTTACACTTACCACCCAAGTTTACTGTTTTTACAAAAAAATCCAATATATCATAATGTGTTCCAAAGGGTTCTAACAGATGTCCTGCAGTGTAGGCCAGTTGCAGGGTTCTTCAGGTTGCATACAAACTTTTTAGAAGTCAAGTTTCTCTCTGGTTCACAGAACAGTCATAACAAGCCACGGCAGGTTTGTTTTCTACATTCTTTAGCACAGAGTAGCAGCACTGAGCCTCATTAACACGCTCTTTTATTGAGGTATCTTGGGACACCTCTGCTATTATTTATTTTGGAGAATTCATTTAATTTGTTAAGCCATTAAACTCCGTTCTGATGCACCCATTTCAGTTTTTCACTCTCAAATACATTACTGTCACATTTGACATCAATTTCACAAACCCTAAAACAGACCCCTGTGGGGCACCACAAACTGTGCTAAACTAAATGGTTACCAAATAATTCCTAACAGTGCATTAGTACTAATAACTGAACATTAAACATAGTGTGCAGTGTGTTGAAGGAGAATTCACAATTTTTCAAAATTTCTGCCAAATCCAGTCTGATGTGAGCAATTACAGAGCAAAATGTGGAGCCTGATGCATTGTGCCCCTTGCTATTTCATTTATTTACAGAAATGAATTATAATAATAAAAAAGACATTTCTAAAACATGCATTAACTCTGCTCTGGACGCTTCGTTTTCTGACAGTTTTTTTAAAGCCATGTTATTTTTTTAACAAATCATTTGAAAAGTTTCACATATTAAATTGTATTTATACGTAAATATATATGTTTAATTCATAATTTTATATAACAAATTTACCTTTTTTAAATAGATAACTCTGCATATTAGACAGTTGCACCCCCTTACTTTAATGGGAGGTATACAACTACAGATTTTATTTTGATGCACTAAAAAGATACCATCTGCACATACACATGCACTGCAGACGTCATGCATTTATTTAAATATTTTCTAGGAATAACAGGAATAGGAACAGACATGCCGTGTTGTTGACCCATGTACAGTCACCCCTCACAGATAATGATCACTGTATGCATGTATCCTCTCTTTGTTGTCATGTGCTGATCTCAGGTGTGGCTCCACACTGCCTGGACCCTGGAACCATAAAGAGTATGACGATTGAAAACTTCTGTGGGGAGAACTGGGAGGAGAGCATGCAGAAGCACGAGACTATCAGGAGTATGTCCAAACCAACACCAGGAACCAACTGACCCAGAAAACAACTGCTGCTCAGTGCAAACTGGACTGTCCCATTGCAGTCAGTTCTGCAGTCAGTTCTTCACCAAATAGCTGAAATGCTGCTGTTGTCTTATTTTTAAAGTGTGCTGCACAACATGTGGCAAATATCTGAGAACCGGTGGTGCTGGATTCATCTAGTTCGTCATACAATCGCAAGAATGCATTTACCTGCAGCCTTTATCCAGCCACTCTGTGTAATGTACCTGTACAAATGTATCGAATAAAAGATGAGAGTGAGGATGTTGGATCAGTCCCACGTTTGCGTGGAGGTATTTATTCTTGAACCTGTGTTCTCCAAAAAAAGAGCATAAACACAGACTATTTACACACAGTATTCAGATATACATTCAATGCATCAGTTTGGCACAGTGTGGGAAGACCTGACCTAATCACTATGATGAGGCCACAGCAGATTAAAAACAGTTCAGAACAAAGAAGCCCCCTTCACACAACCCCCTTTTCCTGCAGCCATGTAGAGCCGTTTTGGAAGTTCAGCTGAAAATCGAGGTTAATGTTTGAATGACAAAGCACTGAATTGTCATTCCAGCGCAATGTAATGTAAAGTTATGGAGTGTGAAAGGCCTTACATGCCTGGAATTGATGCATTGGGAAGTGTGAACGTGGCTTTAAGGGATTACAGTAACAGAACTAACGCTTAGTTTAATCCATTTCACAGAATTCTGTTGGCTGGACTGTCCGTGTGTGAGGGAGGGTAATTGCTTAGTTTAAATATGGAAATGTTATTCGTTCCATCAAGCCGTGAAAGCTGTTTGACTATCTCAGCAGCGTTTTCGTGCCTCCCAGCCTAGGAGTCTGCAGCTAGAATGCACTGTTGATTAGCTGTCATGGTTGTATATGTGGGTATATAGGTTTATATACCCCAGCAATAGCAATGCTCCCAATGCTAGAAGGGTGTTCCTTCGATACATGCTCTTTTCGAAATGCTGCCGCTGCCCGGCTGCCGACACCCTTGGAGGAAAGCGCCAGGTCCCCAGCTCCACGGCACTAACCAACAGATGCCTGTGCCGGCCAACATCAATTAAGAGTGATAAGGGTGGAGAGCAGGGACAACTGCTGGATTTACTTTAATGAATAAAGTGACATAAAATGTGTGTGTGTAATAATATAGCATAATAATAATCTTCTCCTAAATGGCAACTTAACAGAAAATGGACAAACCGTTATAACTTTCAATGGAAGTCAACGTAAGATATTTAATTCCAGGTCATTTTGGAGCATTTCTATTGGGCCTTTCTTCCTGATATTAGGACATAATGTGAAGAACAACTGCTAGATTCACATCAACAAGTTTTGTTGGAGAGTTTATCTAATCCATCCCTTATTAAAGTAAATTAGCTGCTGCTGGTGGAAGTGAACTAATCTATACAGTGTCTGGAGTTCACAGAGAAGATCAGCAGCCAAACCTGTGTTCTTCAAACTGTTCTTCTAACCAACATATCAATAACTTCAATAATAATAATAATAATAATAACTTTACTGACAGCTAACCATGCATTCTGACCACTGACTCCTGAGTTCACTCTAATTTTATGGAGTGGAAAAGGACACTGCTGAGACAGTCTCACACACTCTTCATGACTTTTTAGTCCCCTGAACTTTCTTCCTAAAACATTTTTTAAACTAAAATTGATAAAACAAATAACACTGCTGTACTGAAAGCTAAGAAGTGACACTCCTCTACACACACACAGTCTAACTAATACAATTCTGTGAAATGCATAAAGTACATTTTTTTATATATATATATAAAGTTCAGTGCTTTTGGTGTTGGTCCATGACCAGGCACAGTGCATATGAGAGAGAACCTGTAGTCGCCCATTAATAGATCTTCACGTGCTTGGTCTCCACAGCAACGGCTCTGAAGGTGTTGATAAACATGTAGCGTGAGAAGAGCATGTACAGCCGGCGGAACCACAACAACTGGGAGCGGTGACGCAGCATAGCTTCCTGATTCCAGAAGAGAGAAAGCATGAGTGAGACGAGGCAGACGGAGGAGGAGAACGACAGCAGTATTTGTAAGGCTGCCATGGTGGAAAACTGAGCAGGACAGACCTTCACAATGAGCAAAGGTACAGTATATATCCAAATGTTTGTGGACACCCCTTTGAAGTTGCACACACAATTTGTCTCCTATTGGCACCATGCCTAATGCCAGGTGTGGGAAAGAGGGGGGTAAAGCTCCCCAGCATTGAGCATTGGAATGGTGGTGATTTAGTACATTTGGGATGAGTTGGAGTGGTGATCATCCAACATCCTGACATCAGTAACACTCTTGTTGCTGAATGCAATCAAATCCTCACAGCAATGATCCAGAATCTAGTAGAAAGCCTTTCTCCCTGGACAGTGAAGACAGTTACAAAAGCAACAAAAGCAGGATAAACTCTTTTTAAATGAATGAATAAGCCGGTGTCCCAATACTTTTGTCAATACATTTTATGTTTGAGTAATGTTTTTTCTATCAAAGAATTTCATGACCAATTTTAACCGGGGTGCCCAAACTTTTGCCTGCCACTGTACTGGGATGGGTGCATCACTAGAGAAACAGAGTTAGGCTGGACCTCTTCTTCTGTTGTGTTACCAAGGTTAACAAGTGTCAACAGCAAAGCTACGTGCCGACCTCCCACTGCCCTAAACAATAACCTCATACACAACAGATGTGACATCACTTCATCATGTGCTAGAAAATGCCAGGACTGCAGCAGTTCCTTCTCCTCCAGGCATCTGGAACAACCGGTTATTCGTTATGAAGGGCAGACTGAACAAATGTACTGAACCAGCCGGGCATACAGGTGGCTGTGCACACCCACAGGTCGAGCCCAGGACCTGGCTCAAGGGCGCCAGCAGCCCGCACATGTACGCACACACTAGGGCTAAACATATGACCATCTGTATAGATCCTCACCACGGCCAGACTCCTTTCAGCAGAGCCAGATCAGGCTTTAGGAGCATCAACCGGGTAAAGACGTCACTCCCAGATGGCTAGAGACAACGTACAGCTGAGCAGTAACTGTACTCACAGCACTATCGGTACAGAAGTCTTGTGCTACCTCTAGGCCTTTTACAGCCGTAACTGAGCTTCAGCAGGTGTACTTAAACCAATTCTCCCATTTAAAGGAGCATCATGTGCAAAAAATAAAAAAATCAAAGGACCATGAATTATCACTGACCCCAGATGCACTGACCCCAGAACATTGCTAACACACACTGGACTAGAGCGTCACCAATTTCATCTCTATGAATAATCATATAATCTTACTTTATTTGCTTCAAATATCAATGTTAAAGTTATGTAAATGGGCCCCCGAGTCGTCCAGCGGAATGAGGCGCTGTCACTGTGACCAGAGGATCGCTAGCCATTGGCAGCTGGGGCACAGAGAGAGCACAATTGGCCTTGCTCTCTCCAGGGTGGGAAGATGGGACTTTCTCCCCACACTGATCCCCACAGCAATGCTGACCGGCACCGGCGCCTGCTGGCTGATGCGTCAGACCCGGGTACCTGACGCATCCCTGCGAGTGCATTGGAGGAAACAACTGTCTGTGCAAGTGTGGCAGCCATCATCCTCCCAGTGTCGGTGGCATTGCATGTGATAGGGGGAGAATATGTAGGGGTTGGGTAATTGGCGATCTAAATTGGTCCGAAAATTAGATATTAAAAAACTTAAAAAATATATAAATAATAAAACGTAAAACGTAAAGTAAAATTACAATTTATAATTTATATATTTTTATATATTTATAATTTATATACTAAAACAAATTAAGCTCTAAATGTGTTTGGAGCAGGTTAAGGAACTTTTAGGTGATTATCTACATTGGTGAGATTGGTGACAGTCTAAGTCCAGTGTTTGTTAGCAAGGCAGCCTAGCATCTTCTACTGTAAAGTAAAGAAGCAAACCTCAGGCACCAAACACGTATTAAGTGATCAGCAGCATCTGGGGTCAGTAATCAATTGCGATAATTTGATTTTAGGCCGAACTGTTCCTTTAACTCATTTGGTAGCTGAGCTGTGCTGAATACTGCATCTCATCAGTCCACGGGCCCTAATTTAGTGATCTTTAGGCGAGCCGTGCACTAGGCAGCTTGATTCAGGGTGTGTCGGTGTGTCTTTGCTATGGTAGCAGTGGGAGAAGTACGGCTTGTGCAACTCAAAACGTGTAAATGGCTGCACTAAGTCTCTTAATTAATCATGGGTTTTGGGCGTAACCTGCAATAAACCAATCAGTGTGTCACTCGCTATTCCCTTTAAGAGCCAGGTGTGGTCTGACTTCGGCGGATTGCTATTTCTTGGAAGGTGTGCTGAAGCGGTGGAGGCCTCGCCTCTAGAATAATGTTATTTTATTTTGTATTCTGTTTATTGTTGATGTAAAAGTCTGCATAGCTGCCAACTGGCACATGCTATGAGTTTGTGCACTGCTGTGAGTCCAAGCGGGGGTGTACATACGTTGGGCACGTGCCTGTATTGACAATTCACTGCCAATATAGCAATGAATGTCTGACTGTTGGCGTCTGTCTAGGTTGTTTTCCGTCAGTGGCGCACCTGTGTTTTCCATTCCCAAGATAGCAAATATGCCAGAATTATACCTCAACCTCATTTCGAGACCACCACCCATCAGCGTAGATCAATTCGCAAGCACCACTGCTAGTCAAAAAAGATGTGAAAATAGACTGTTGGTGGGGTGTATGTGGCGCACCTTGCGCAGGGTGTAAAATAGGGCTCAGCATGTTTAACCCCACGAGTAGAGAGGTCTTTTTTTTTTTTTACTCACCTTAGCTCTCTTGTACTCCTTTGGTCCAATGACACAGCAGAATGAAGGTGAGAACAACCAGCTGATTGGCAGTTCAAAGATTGAGAGGTACTTTCTTAGGATGCTGACGGTGTGGAGAGTGAGGACCTGGCAACCTGTGTGAGTGGGACAAGGTAAAGCTGGGTCGACAGATACTACAAAACTAGCATTTATTGTAACAATTACTGCACAAGGAAGAAAATACAGTTCTGAGAGGTTAGAGAAGTGGGCTTGAGACCAGAAAGTCACTGGTCTGATAGCGGGAGTAAAAGATTAAAGATTGGACTAAAGATTAGAGAAGGTTTAGAGGTTAGAGTTGATCTCATGGACCAGCTGGAAGGAGAAAGGCTTTTCTGGAGAACTGGAGGTTGCCAGTTCGATCCCCTGGAACATCAGGAAGAGTGTGTGGATGGTGGGGGGTCATCAAGGGTTGAGGGGCCCACCTAGCTAGCTTCTATATATAGAAAGTGCACCTATAGGGTGGGTATACCTCCTGAAGCAGCCAATGCATGTAGACACCAATGATTCTACCAGTTCTTAACAGTAGAAAGAAAGCAGATCCTCTGGTTTTAGCAGCTAATGTGATGCCAACAGCTTAGTGTGAGCTGATAAAAGCGAGAGAAAGAGAGAGACAGGGGGGTGGGGAGTATTTCATGAATCATCCTGAAACTGAAACTGAAATCTCTGCATAGCCCTGAGTTTCAACCTCACGCAGAACCCACACGTCTATGATCATTACACTCTGGTACTCCCAGTCTCAGTCCTGGGGAACCCACACTCTGTTCCCTCATCAAGCACCCCTGATCCAGCTCTTTAGCTAATCAACAAGCTCCTGGGGTTCTGGACCCGGCTTGTCAGGGTCTGGGTTGCTCAGTATTTATGCTATACTGTGTGTACATGTGGGAGACTGAAGCGAGCTACGTTCACACAGCTGACGTTCAGCAGGCAGAACGGGTCACACTGTTACATAACAGAAGGGTTTTAGGACGATCAACAGGAAAGAGCAAGATTACCCTTGGACTGACCTGGGCACTACAGACAGATACAGATACAGATAGAGAGAGAGAGAGAGAGAGAGAGAGAGAGAGAGAGAGAGAGAGAGAAAACAAACTGATACAAAAGTATTTATTAAATTCAATTATATTAAATTAGAAGTGTGTGAGAGAGAGAAAGAAGGGAGAGAGAGAGAGAGAGAGAGAGAGAGAGAGAGAATTGAGAGATTAAGGGAGAGAGACTGAGATATATATATATAGAGAGAGAGAGAGAGAGAGAGAGAAGAGAAAGGAGATATAAAGTGATAGAGAGAAAGAAAGGGAAGAGAGAGAGAGAGAGAGAGAAAGGGAAGAGAGAGAGAGAGAAAGAAAGGGAAGAGAGAGAGAGAAAGAAAGGGAAGACAGAGAGAGAGAAAAGGAAAGAGAGGAGAGGGAAAGAGAAAAAGGGAGAGAAAAGGGAAAGATAGACGGAGAGAGATAGAGGGTTGAAGAGAGAGAGAGAGAGAGGGAGAGAGAGAGTTGAAGGAGTGGAGGACCTGATACAAGCGTATATATTAAATTATCAGTGTTTTTTAAAGTAGTGCCACAGAGGAACCACTTTTGGTTCCATTAAGAACAATAGGCCACATTTATCAAGCATCTCAGAGACCATCTCACAGTATCACCGTATAATTAGTAAAAAACCTGGATATAAAAAAAGAGCATTTAAAACAGACCCAAAATTTTACTATGTCTGAAACAGAACCTACACCCCTACGAGACTGCCCCTGCCCCGAGACCCCTCAGAGGGGCTTTCTCAGGAATTAAGGAGAATGACTCAGTGCTGCCCTCTTGGTCTTCTGCACAATAACTGACAATATAGCCGGTCTCTCTTCAGGACAAAGTGGCCTGAACAAAAGCAGACAAAAGGTGGCGCCATTTACCAGACAATGTAAGAAAGGTTCATTTCTATACCCAACTGCTTATCACTGCAGTCCTGCACAAACCATGCATCTCCACTTTCTCTGTTTCTCACTTTTTACAGTGTGAATCTGTCAGTTGTTCTTTACACTGTGTTGAAATTTAATGATGAATGGACCAATAGAAATGCTCCACAATGACCTGGATTAAAACCTTTTACTTTGACTTCCACTGAAAGCTCAGAAGTTTTTTTTTCCTTCCACTGTAAAGTTGTTTTTTGGAGATACAGGGGTTTAACGTGACTGCAATGGAATCCAGCTTCTTCAAGCTTTGACAGAAATGTGTAACTAATGCAAACTCGGACAGAACCCTTACCTTCTGGTATTCTCCTGGCGGACGCCAGATGGCTGAGGACAAAGACAGAGACAGTTTTAGTGGAAAAGACTGAGGACACTTCAATAACTGTGTTGCACATGGATGAAATTTGGCCTCTGCCTTAAACCCACCCGTGCAGTGAACACACGCACATACACACTAATGATCAAACACACACAGTGATACAGTGAGCACATATGCCCAGGGAGCGGAGTGGGTTAAGGGCCTTTGCTCAAGGGCCCAACGCTGGCAGCTTGGCGAACACAGGTGTCAGACCCAGAAACCTGTCATCAATAGCCTGATGCTCTTAATGCTGAGCCACCACTGCCCCCTTCTGGATTGGCGGGATGCTACAGCAAGCTGTCCAAACAGAATTAACCTTACCCTTGAATAAACCCTAAATCCTGACCCTTACCCTGACCTTACCCTTTGAATCTCACCTTAAACCTAACCCTAAAAGGATAAGGTTAGGGCTAGGGTTAGGTGTAGGGTTACATTCAACAGTAGCGATGCTTTGCCAATAGATTCTCTGGAGCAGATGAACAGAACATGAACCTCTTGGCACCATGCCAGATGCCAGGCATGGGGTTGAGGGGTATAAAGCCCCCCAGCATTGAGCTGTGGAGCAGTGGAAGAACTGACCTCACTGACACTCATGTTGCTGAATACAATCAAATCCTCACAGCAGTGCTCCTCCAAAATCTAGTAGACAGCCTTCTTCTCTGGACAGTAGAGACAGTTACTCCAACAAAAGCCGGGCAAGCTCTTTTTTTTTTTTAAACCCTTAATTTCAGAAGAAACAATGAATGAACAGGTGTCCAAATACTTTTTCTCAACCCAATACTGTATACTGAATATATATACACATGAATGAACCAAATAATCAAGTTATTTTAAAGGACACACACACACACAGACACACACACAGACACACAATTCAAGATCTGGGCTTTTCTGAGATTAGAGGCAGTTCTAAATCCATTCTCAATTCCTGGAAATCTCACTGGTGCCCTGGCCTGGCCCATCCAGCGCTGCCACCTGTGCAGGCCAAAGAGCTCAGCTCCAAGCTGCCAACCCCTCTCTCCCTCCGCCCCTCCCTCTCAGTCTTCAGGCTGACCGAAAAGCGAGGTCAAATCTGACCCACCAGATGTAGTCTTCCATAATTACGTATGTTCTGTGCGCCGCAGCTCGGGCATCGCAGGGCGAGCATCACGCAGGCTTTTCTGGAGAGCCGCAGGACCGAACGACTGCTTTTAACTTTTAATCACATCTCATTAACTGCTACAGACGTGGCAGCCCTCCTTTGATTCAATGCAAGGGAAAACATCCCTAGCCCTCCATCCCGCTCTCCCTCTCCCTCTCCCTCTCCCTCTCCCTCGCTCTCTGCTCTTCCAACAGCAACTCGGCTCCTGGCAGCAGTCCAACTGGGAGAGAGGTTACAACAGCAGCAGCGCCTCTGCTGCGGGAAGGTTTACGCACTCATGGGAAATGTAGTCCAAGTAAAACTAATGGATGGGATGGGAAAAGAAGGGTCATTCACACATTCCCAATCTTCACAAACGTATGCACCAGTTTATTCCAGCATGCGTCCAAACCAACAGATCTTAAAGTGGTCGTCAGGGACTGTCCGCATATTGTGCTCCGTCCCTATGACTAATCTGGGAGTCTCTACTGTTCAAACGTTTGGAGTTATGGTTTTCGATGCATTTACAGATATAATCTACACATATAAAATGATGCTAATATGCAAGTCCTGTTTACAGAGTTGCTCTACAGTTGCAGGAGTAAGAAAGTCCCTGGATTTCTTCCATCATTACTAATAAAAAGTGTCATGATTATAGACAACCATAATCTATCTACACTGGTAACACACAACCAGTTGTACAGTGCTGTTTCTGTCTTATACTGAGCACATGGAGTAAACAGCCTCAGTGCAGGCTAGAAAAAGTAAGTGAACCCTTCTTCGATGATTACTAATAAAATGTGATCTGATCATTACCCAAGTCACGATTACAGACAAACACAATCTGATTAGATAAGATAAGATATAAGCAGTTGTACTGGTCAGTTGTACTTGAGCACACTGGGTAAACACCCACAGTAAGTGAAATTTTTGGAATGACCTGGATTTTCTTATTGATTATTAATAAAATGTAGTCTGATTTGTTATCCAAGTAACAATTATAGACAAACACAATCTAACTAAACTAATAACTATTAAGCAGTCGTACTGTTCATATATTTTACTGAGTATACAAAGTAAACATCCACACTGTAGGCTAGAAAAAGTAAAAAAGTCCCAACTACAGACAAACACAATGTAATTCTACTAATAACACAAGCAGTTGTACTGTTCCTGCCTTCTAATTAGCACATGGAGTAAACAGCCACAGTGCAGACTAGAAAAAGTAAGTGAACCTTTTGGAATGACCTGGATTTCTGCTTTAATTACTAATAAAGTGTGGTCTGATTGCTGTCTAAGTTACAATTATAGACAAACACAATCTAACTAAACTAATAACACACAAGCAGTTGTACTGTTCCTGCCTTCTAATTAGCACATTGATTAAACGTCCACAGAACAAAAGCCTTTGGAAGTACCTGGATTTCTTCAATAATTACTAATAAAATGTGGTCTGATCTAAGTCATGACTATAGACAAAAACAAACTAAACTATTAACACACAAGCAGTTGTACTGTTCCTGACTTATATTGAGCATACTGATTAAACATCCACCATGCAGGCTAGAAAAAGTAAGTGAACTCTTTGGAAGTACCTGGATTTCTACATTAATTACTAAAATGCGGCCTGATTACTGCCGATATATAATTACGGCCTGATTTTGTCTACAGTCATGACTGTAGACAAAAACAAACATTTGTACATGTCATTTATTGAGCACACAGAGTAGATTTCTGCAGTACAGGCTAAAATATTATATTACTATTAATAACCTGTAGATTCCCCTTTAGCAGCAATCACAGGACATCTACAGGAGGCAGAATGTAACTGAGGTGCTCCATTTTCTCATTTATTTCTTTAACATTTTATTTTAAAACCTTTTATATTAGTCAGATCCAGTAAATACATGAATCTGAGGCATGAGGTGTCAACACTTTATTAAAAGCTGACCCCCCCCCCCAAAACAAAACAAAACAAAACAAAACAAACAAAAAACAAACAAACACTCGATTAAAGACACCACTGGGGATTTTTCCCATTTTGCCATTTTAATCCCACTGCCAATCATTCTGCAATCTGACACACCCTCTCAGTTCTGAGTAGGATGCAGGTTGTGATTTTAGAGCAATTAACTACTATTAAACTACATTATTATATCACTATATGTTGAATAGGACACATGTTTAGTATTAAAATAAATGTTAAAATATTTCAAACCAGTAAACAGGGGCTTAAAGGCCTAAAGGTGTACCACAGAGACACAGTAAGGTAACACAATTAAAAAAAGGTTCTAATGAAAAGGTACTGAAGAATCCCATCCCAGTGACAACCAGGACACTGTTAGGTACCTTTTTTACTGCCCTGAATGAATTTGTTTAAACCTGCAGGACTGAAAAATGCAGAAATTTAAAAACATCTGTGGAATTCCCCTTTCATAGCGCAAGCGATTCCAGACTTTTCAACAGTGGAGAATTCTGAAACTCAAGCTCACCAAAACTCTGCCCCCGCCCCATCATTTCCATTTCTCAATCCTCTGACACACTTGCTGCCAAAGCGTGTTCCACCTCTTCCTGATGAGAAAGTTGGTGGTGGGAGGGTAATAAAGTTGAGAACGTGCAGATGGCTCCATATTATCACTTCTCCTCTTGACTGTAATGAGGACGAGCTTTGGATAAGAAGGAGCGCTTGGCTGGCTCTCCTCATGGCCGAGCGTTGCTCAATAACTAAACAGCAACTTCATCCAGCGCAGGCTTCGTTCGGGGAGTATCAACGAGAACCTTAGCAGTTTTTATCTGTGTTTGTAATTCCGGAAAAGTGACCGGTGCTTTTGGCCACTGCTGCCTTATCTTAATGGACTTCGCAGGGAATTTGAACTTGGGTAACCTTGTACAGCGGGCAGGAGAGGGTGTAAGATTTTCTAAGAAATGATGATAAAATTGTTTAACTGTTAGGATTAGGTTTAGGCTCTTATTAGGGCTGTGTATAGACAAGAACCTGGTACAGATGTTACGATTCGATATAGTACGATACACTGCGATACTGTCAGCAAGACAATATATATATATATATATATATATATATATATATATATATATATATATATATATACACACACACACACACACACACACACACACATACACACACATACGTATATATATATGTTATATATATATATTTATATAATAATAAAAATATATATATTATATAATTTTAGGGAAACTGTCAGATTATAAAAACACCATAATAAGCATAACATCTAAGTAAAAGAGTTTTTATCCAATCAGAACAGTGGGATCTGAGGACAACACTGCTGTCTAGTGGTCAGGGTTTAAACACTAAACCACTAGACAGAACCACCAATCTTGGCATCAACTATTAATTTAAAAATATCCCACTATTTTTATAAACCGATACAGTAATACATACACAATAACATAATATCACAATACCTCGATATATCAATACTTTCGAACAAAATAAAAGTGCAGGTTGCCAAAATTGACTGATGTTATCAGTCAACTCATATATCGATTGGGCCCAAATAGATTTGTTGAACACAGGGGGACCTACAGTGAACCATCAACAAATCAGGTGCTACCAGAAAAGTACAGACGGACAAACTGACAAACGTACAGAATTCAGAACTCAACATGGCTGGTACTGTTTTTAGCTGGTCTTTACTAGACTTGTCATATTGAAAAAGTGAATAATAATAATAATAATAATAATAATAATAGGATTATTTCTCAAAATAATTACCACAATATTTTCTTCTAAGCCTCAGTTTTAGACAGCATACTGCAGACTCCAATACAGTTAAAGGGCTGGATCTCAGGTATCAGCAGGCAAGATAAGAATAGGCTGGGTAGAGGAGCTAGAGCAAGAAATATCTGATGCCATGAGAGGAAACTGAACAGCTTCCTGTGCTCGTCTTAATCTAACACAGTTTAGTGTTCTTCATCAAGCTCATTACAGTAAAGCAAAACTGGGCAAGGTTCATCCCAACCTGGGAGAAAAATGTGGCCGATGTCTTGAACCACATGCTCTGGACTTGTTTTAAGAGAGATTTTTGGTCCTCTATAGTTAAAGGCACTGATTTAGGCGAACAACCCAGTGCTGAAATGCTCGTAGAAGAATACTGTATGAATGGAAATCGCCTAATTCACCGAAGGCGTTGGCATTGCTCAATAACCTGATTTTATTTTTAGAATTGGAAAAGACTAACAGCCTACCGGCAGGCAGACAGTGTTATTACACATTTCTATTACAGAATAGCCCCACCAGTTTATACTGAAGTCTCTGTAGTTACTGAATAATAATAGGCCTTAGTGTGTAACAAGCCTTGCTACACACTAAGGGGTTAAGGGGTTAAACACACATAAGAGGCTGGACTGCAACATGTTTTGAAATTCCCCCAATAACATTAAGCTTAGGACTTATTTAAATATATTGTATGGAAAACTCTACTGGCAACTGACAACTTATCACAGTGTGTGTATGTGTATGTAATACTAGATTTGTCTCTTTTTTATAGTTTAAAATATTATTATTAAATTAATAGTTAATTTATGTCTTTTTTTTTTTACTAAATTTTTTTATTAATTTGTACTTAAAGGGCAGGAGTTGAAGTGGGTTGGATGGGGGGAGTTCGAAGTCGAAGGAAATGGCACCTGCTTGATGTAAATGTACTGAAATGTTTTAAAGTCTGCTGATAAATCGCCATTCCCCAAATACACAAAAACACTTGCAACTTTGAAAAGTGTGTATGCGTATATCTTTAGCTTACATGCTTTTATGCTTTATTAGATACACCGAAAACATGTATTAAATGATATAATACCATGCAAATCATGGGTTTACACAGCAAGAAAAGACCACAATCCAAATTTCCCACCAAATCCAATTTTTTTTAGACTGTTCACACTATCATCTAAATGTGACCTATAGCCACAGTTCATGCTCCTAAACGGACACGCATTCACAAACGAGCAGTTTTGGTTTCATCTTCACCAACATCACAGGAGCTATCAAGCAGTTCCGTTAGCCAACAGCTGAGCATGCTGTAAAAAAGGCACGCTATTCAACCAGGGCCACTTCTTTGCTTTGCGTCCTTGGCTCTTTAAACGTCCTTTTGACGTTGCAGCAGCGCCCCCCTGTGGCTGCCTTCAGCTACTTCTTTAGAAAAGTCTTCAAACACAGAGCGGTTGTTGCGATATGCCCCTTTTCATTTGGTTTGAGGTCTGTTACCTCACTATCCCACCACTGAGAACCTCCCTCACTGCCCTGTTGTCTGTCGCCCATTCTTCGTTCTTCTCATTGCGTATTTATGAGGAATGTCGAGCTGGATTGCCGTAAAAGAATTCCGATCTGGCTGTTGCATTTCTGCATGTCGGATAGGTATGGCACCCTTGTGCAGTGCACAACTGTAAATGTAACCGGCACAGAAACCGATTCAGGGCACTGGCCGACTGCTTGGTGCATCTCTAGTGTTTTCCCAAGCTGTTATAATGAGGAGTGCTCTGGAAATCAGCTATGTCTTATGTAATGATCATATCCCAACTAAAGCTGTGCAGAAAATGCTGAGAATGCGTCTCAGACCTTTTGTCATTGGGAAACCTCCAGCAGAGACCGTGCGGGAGCCTAATATGTGAATCTACTTAAGAGTACTTTACAGCTTGGCTTTGTTAAAGACAGGGGTGTGATGATGTAGGCATGCAGTTTGTGCCATGCTAATTGGTGCACATAAGCTTCCATTACTTGTTAGCTACATTAGCTTCATGGCTCATGCACAAAACTACAGAAGCACAAGTCAGATGTCAAACATGGCTCGGCCTTCGAGTACATTTGGGTTTGAGTGGGATATGTTGGACCTTTGGCTTCTTATGACCCAGCGTTTTAAAGGCTACGCACTTTAAAATCCTTCTGAATGCTGGTGGTGAGCTATGCAGTGGCTGGAACAACAACCGCAGCCGTCTGGTCCAAGACTGAGGCTTCACGCATCCACTCCTTTCCTCTCTCCATTTTTTTTCTTCTCCTTGACGACATGATTTAGGGGAATTGTCTGCTGGCTCAGCGCTCGGGTGTGGCTTCGGATGATCGCTAAACTATGCAGCATGTGGAATTATGCAAATCACAGCCACCTTGGGAGAGAAGGTTGTGGCTATGCGTGTGTGGGAGTGGATGATGGAAATCTGAACACTGTGTGGGTTAAGAAGTGCGTGTGCATGTGGTGCGCACTGTATGATTTAGGATGAGTATCTCGATGCTCTTTGGACATCAGGGATATACGTATGCAGTAAGGCTATGGTTGCATGGCTGTGTGTATATGGTGGGTTTGTTCGTATGGCTATTTATATGGGAGTATATTTGTGCGCAATAAATACCAGGATGTAGACAAGGTTTTATGGGCTTACGTGTTTATACAGCTTCACAGGCTCTGGCTCTAATGTGTATTTGATAAGCTCAAGAGCAAAACTTGCTGGGTTTTTGTCCAGGCATTTCAAAAAGAACATTTTAGGTATCAAAAGACGAAAGCCCAAACGGTCACCCTCAGCCGGCAGGAAACTGGTTCAGATGGTCAGAAACAAAAAAACAAGAACAAGGACAAGGCCAGCCATAAACTGGCCATCAGTATCACCATCTACTGTCAAATGAGCGTCTTCCGAGAAAGAAGCCACTGTCCCTAAAAACGACACCTTCAAACTCAATAAAAGTCTGTGGCTGACCACACAGACAAGGAAAAAGCAGAAGCAACCTTTGATGGTCAGAAAAGACAGAGATTTCAGGTTGTCTGACCTCAATGACCAGAGGTATTTTTGGAAAAGTATAGGTGAGGATTTCAACCCCCAAGAAGACTGTACCAACTGTTAAGCGTGGTGGTGGTAGCATCATGCTCTTGGGACGTTTTGCAACCAAACCAGCTAGATGGTTGAAACTTGGGCACAACTGGGTTTTCCAATGCGACAATGACCCCAAACACACACCAAAGGTGGTTTTGAAATGGATAAAGCAGGCTAACATGAATCATTTACAATGACATTCCCAAAGTCCTGACCCTTTTGAAAATACATGTCCAAAAGTTTGTAGACACCTTCTCTTCCAAAGTTCCTTTTAAAATCAAGTGTAATAACAAGGAGTTTGATCTTGTTTCCTTTGCTGCAGTAATTACCTTATCTCCCAATGCTGTACACTATATTTTGGAACACCACTGTGAGGATTTGATGGCATTCGGCCATGAGAACCAGGTACCAATAATGGATGATCAGTTATGGATCAAAAATGACACTCAAACTTATGCCAGACATTAATGCTGGAGCTTCAGAAGTCAGTTCCACTGCTCCACATGCCGGCATGGTGACTTTAGACTCATGTGTGAAGCCAGTCCTTGTCTCTTTTCGGCTTGTCGCTGCCCCCTAGTTCTGATGCAACAGCTAAAAGACACCTGTGCTGACCAACATCACACTAGGAGTATCCATGTGGGGAGAAAGTGCCATTAACGCACTTCTGAGAGAGCAAGGTCAATTGTGCTCTCTTGTACTCCGGCTGCTGATGGCAAGCAGACCCAAATCAGCGACTCTTGGATCACAGTGGCAGCGCTTAGTCCACTGGACCACTTGTAGCCCCTAAAACTTGCCATTTTCTCTATAGAATATGCGTGTTATCACAGTTCAAAGGAATCATTAAGGCCAATATTGCTATGACCTTTATGTCCATGATGAGTGTAAGTAAATGTCCCAGTTATGTAAACGGCTCCTCTTTCGGCCACAGATGGTTGTGGCATCGCCAGAGATAAGTACTTGAAACCCGTCCTCTGAGGAAGGCAAATGAAGTGAAAACGTACCTGAGAGCTCTGTAGATGGCAACATGATTGGCATGTCCACTAACTCCTCCCTCATCAAACGTCAGCACCTGTAGAGACATTTCTCAAAATGAGACATGAGGAAACCTGGACAGATTGTTATAAACAATACCTGTCTTGATGTTATTTAGTAATGCCAGTTTAGTGTAGTACAATAAGCCAGTTTATGTCCTCTCTGAAAAACTCTTATTATAAATATGATACACACACTACACGCTACGGTTTCTCTTGATGATGATGGTGGGTCTGGTAAAAAATATTGTTTTAAAGGCAGTAAACGTCATTAGGAAGGTTACGAGAAAATGATGCCTAATGTGATGTACTAAATGATGTCTAACATGAGCTTGGACTAAGATGCTAATGCTAAAGTATACAGTACTTTGTAGAGATCTGTGTGCTTCAGACTTTGTGGCAACAGTTGAGGAAAAAGCCTTTCTTGTTTCAGCAGGGCCGTCCCCCCACAAGCTCCATAAAAGAAATGTGAAAGAACATGACTGGCCTACACAGAGCCCTGACCTCAATCTCATCCAGCACCTTTGGGATGAACTGGAATGCTGGCTGTGAGGCAGGCCTTATCGCCCAGCATCAGTGCCCAACCTCAATAATGCTCTTGTGGCTGAACGCATGTGAATAGCAGCAAAATATTTTAAACTAGTGGAAAGCCTTCCCAGAACAGAGGCCGTTTGCTACAGCAAAGCGAGGACATATAAACTAGAGCTGTCAAACATTGTGTGGCAACAATGTGTCTTATAAAATAACTTTTACCAAGGTCACAGACCTTAATTAGCTTCTTAGAGCTATAAGCTGTTCATAATCACTGTTAGAACAGGATAGGTCATGCCAATTCTAAAGCTTTATAAATACTCCTGACTCCTCAAACCTTGCCACAACAATACGATGCCCTGAAAATGAAAATAATGCATGCATTATAATGCAATGAGCAAAGATATGCTTGGAGAATAAAGGGTTAAGCAATTCATGAAAAGAACATCTTTCCAACTGTGTTCCAACTCGATTATGCTTTGGACTTGTGTTGCAGCCAGTGGCACAAGAGACATTTTACTGGTAGAGGAAAGAATAAATACCAGCAAATTCTGGAAGCAAACATCACATACGTCTGAGTAAATGAGAAGAGGACGACCTCTACATCAGGATAACACTCCTAAAATCCACAATGGACCACCTCAAGATGCGCAAGCTGAAGGTTCTGCCATGGCCCTCACAGTCCCCTGACCTAAAGATCCTTGAAACTCTGTGGCTAGACCCACCTTGACAGCACCTTGATAGAACAAGAAGCGCAACAAACACATATAGATGTGATGCCAGGGTGTCCAAATACTTTTGCCCACATGGCGTATGTGCCCTGAGGGAATTTAATTAGCGTAGTCCAGACATAAAGACCGTTCCTATGTAAAAGCCAAGTGAAACGGACTTTGAGGTACAGCGCTCAATGCGCACAGAAGCGGACAAGCATAAGTAAGTGCAAGAGCAAACCGAACAACACTTGGCCCACGAGAACTGATATTTAAGGCCTTTTTTCGGTCTGCATTTTCTGTCCTCGTGATCAGTGGTGTGTGGGATTTTGAGGGTAGGTGGGGGAGGGTTGAGGAACAAGAGAATTTGGAGTTAGTCCTCTGAAGACGCAGCACTTTAGGCAGGTGTGGGTTTGGCAGGGAGATTTGTGTCGTTCTTTACGCCAGCCAGTCAGGGAAACCCCGTCCATGCCAGGCGGTGAGATACTACTGGGCCTTCCTGCTGTGCTTCTGGGACCGAGCGGTTTTTCTGGCCTGCTGCACAGGGAGAGAAAAGCAGACAGAATACCATAATTTGGTGGAAACGTCCAGAGCTGCCAAAGCAAACAGGGCCAGTGAAGTGGCTTCGGCAGAGTGGAGGAACATGAAGTGGGGTTTGAATGTCAGAAATCTATACACACACAAACCCACCCACATATACACACGGTGCAGTGGAGCTGGGCAATAGAGAGTACATGCACACATTATTTGCACATATTTGCACTTGGTTCCCTATCGTTATATAAAAACTAGATTCCTTTATTTGAATCTAAAATGTATGGTCTGTTATTATTATTATTATTAATATTATTAGTATTATTATAATCATTAGATGCTAAGCGCCTCATGGAGCTTTGCTTGCCTCATTTTGTCTGGCGGTCTACCTTTTTTGCCTAATTTTACCCCATTTTCTACCCAATGTTTCAAACATTGCTAGGCAGCCGGAGTGCTTGGAGGAAAGCCATGGCCAGGCAGCAGACATGCTGAGCCACTCTGAGCCCATTTCGATTTTATTTGATTAGGTGATTTTTAGCCATGTCAATATGTTATGATAAATGGACCAATAGAAATGCTCCAAATGACCTGGAATAAAATGTCACAATGACTTCCACTGAAAGTTAAGAGTCTACATTGAACATCTGACATTTTTGAGGAAGAAGGTTTTTAGGGTACAGGAATGATTTATTTGCCAATAACACACGATAAGGACTAAAGTATTGGGACACCTGCTCATTCATTGTTTCTTCTGAAAACAAGGGTATTCAAAAAGAGGTTCTCCTGCTTCTGTTGAAGTAACTGTCTCTACTATCCAGGAAAGGTTTCTGCCCAACTGCCCAGCACCATCCATCATTCCAGAGAACAGAGTTCCACTGCTCAACAGTGCAATGCTGCATGGGGGGCTTTCTGCCCCTCTAGCCCACACCTGGTATTAGGCATGGAGCCAGTAGGCTCATGTTTATCTGCTCCAGTGAGTCCAATTCTATTGGCAATACAGGGACTACAGGGACTAGACAAGCTGTATGTATCTGTGTCAGCAATGGGTGCAACTTTAAGTAGCTGAATGTCTTCATTAGAAAGTGGATGTCCACAAACATTTGGACCCCAAATGTATATCTGACTGCTGATCTGCTGGTCACCACCTTCTATCAACACCTCTGGTCCAACAGACGGAGGTCGGTAATCCTAGAGGTTTGAATTTGGCATGTCAGAGTTAGATTTTCGTGTCAGTGTTCCTCAGTACTTCTGTTGCTTCTCAGAATTCAAACAAGCAGGAGAGAGTAATGGCCAGACTCGCCCACGCTGAATATTTGAGGAGGGGTGGGTGACGGAGGATTTGCCACGGTTACGGATACGGTTTATGCAATCATAGTCATTAAAAGCTTCTTTGGAGAGGGACCGTGGCCCGGCAGGATGGGAGGGACAGCGGTTGGCGACAGCGAGCTTGCGTGTTTACACATCAAAACGGAGCTGTTTCGCAACTGCACTCGTTCTTCCCCTGCCTGCTTGGTTGTTGTTGTTTGTTTATGGAAGTCTGTTCCGTGCTTGGGCTTTATCAGAGCCTTAATGGTCTGTGGGGGGAAAATGAGGGAGAGAAAGAGAGGGAGAATGAGAGAGTCTCTGAAAAAAAGGAAGGAGGAGGTGTAAGGGGGGAAATAAAAAGTTAGTTCAGATCTCAATTTGAAATTCCATTTGGGAAATTTCCTGGAACTCTCTGGCAGAGCCTGATAAAAATCTCTGGCTTCAGCTCGGCTGGCCAGCGGTGGCTCTGGGGAGGCGCACTTTGTCTGCCGTAACCAGGGCCAGGAACACTGTGGGATATTAATGCACGTGTAATTAAGGATAAATACAGACACTGGACGACATGCTGTACCCTGTGGATTAAACCAGACCGGCTGTAAGTGAAGGCGGTCTTGTGCCGCCCAGTGTGATACGCGGACCCAGCCACCCAGGCCAGAGTGAAGCGATAGGGAGGTGGAGCTGTTGCGTTGAGAACGGGAGCCTGTCCGTTTTAATGAGTGTGGAAGGAGATGACCTACTTTTCAGATGTAAATATTGAATCATAGGCACGACAACGGGTCTGGCGTTTCAGAAGGTTATCACCAGCTTCATGGAATGAAACTCTTCTTTAGCAAAGTTATCCGGGACAGAGTACGAGTGGAGTGGCCCAAGGGTTCTGCAATCGCTCCACTTACATTCCTCTCTGGATTTTCCCAGTCACACTCACTGCCCCTCCAGGTCCACTTGAATATTATTCCATATGACATTTATTTTGAATGACAAGACAAAACACAATTCACACAATTACTATAATTAACAGACAATAGCTATAAGCTAATACTGTGCTGAGTGAAGAGGGGAAGACTCCTAGCTATATATAGCTGTAGCCACCAGGGATCAAACCAGGGATAGGGTTGGGTGGTAGAACGGTAATGACGACCCCTGGTTTGACATGAACTTGGCAATGTATGCATACATTGTTAGCCACAGGACCACCAGAGACGGTGGGTCATTCTCAGCACTGCAGTGACACCGACATGGCGGTGACGTGTTGGTGTGTTGTTGTGCTGGTACGAGTGGATAAGACACTCCTACCTATTTGGTCCACCTTATAGATATAGACAGAAGCTTGTCTGCAGCTCCACAGTTTGTGTTGGTCATCCTCTAGTCCTTCTTCTGTGATTACAGGACGCTGCCCACAGGACGCTGCCCACAGGACGCTGTTGGCTAGATATTTCTGGTTGGTGGACTATTTGTAGTCCAGCAATGACGCTGAGGTGTTTAAGAACTCCAGCAGCACTGCTGTATCTGATCCACTTGTACCAGTGCGACCCACACTAACACACCACATCACTAGGGTCACTGCAGTGCTGAGAATGACCCATGATCCAAATACTACCTGCTCTGTTGTGGTCCAGTGGGGTCCTGACCATTGCAGAACAGGGTGAAAGGAGGCTAACGAAGTATGCAGAGAAACAGATAGATTACAAAAAACCTTACTGTGTACTATAAACTCTAAAGGGACTCACCAGGTTGATGGAATGAGTTCTGATGTGTCTAAGGACCAGCATGGAGGTCAGCGCAGTGCTCCACTCTGCATTTGGGTCATCTGGCAGCTCTCTGAGGACGGATAGAGAGAAAAAAACTTTAGTCTGTCTTGCCCACATGGACAGTCAGTGTGAGAAACATAACTGAGACACTTAATGATTCTGAGTCTCTTGTCTTGAGATGCTTAGCCAGACCTTTACTGTATCCACCTCCGGTTGCTGCTTGTTTGTGGGTCAGCCTTGCAGCATTTCACTACACTATGCTACACTTCAGAAATCATCCTGCTACTTCTATCGGCAGTCAAACCATCAATAAACACCAGTGACCCAATTATATGTGCAGCTATACATGCCAATGCCATAACACTGCCTCCACCATGTTTGACAGATAATGTGGTATGACATACAACACAGATCAGCCATTACCATTGACATCACCTGCCCAGTATTGACTAGGTCCCCCCCTTGTGCCACCATAACCGATCTGAGCAGTCAAGACATGGACTCCACAAGACCTCTGGCACAAAGACGGTAGCAGCAGATGCTTTAAGTCCTGTAAGTTGTGAGGTGGGGCCTCCACAGATTGCATAAATGAGCCTTAGGTGCCCAGTATGATTCAGTCACCAGTACACTGGTGGTTTCTTTCTTAAAGCACTTTTGGTAGGTACTGACCACTGCATACCAGGAAGATCTCCTAAGGCCGGCCTGATGTTTTGAAGATGTTCTGATCTCGACCTAGAGAGTCGTCTAGACATCACAGTTTGGTTCTTGTTAGAGTGGCTCAGATTCGTATGCTTGCACATTTGTCCTGCTTTAAGAGCTGACCATTCACTTGCTGCCTAATATGCAGATCCCATTCCTTAAGAGATGCCACTGTAGACGAAGATAATTATGAAGATGTTAATTGGTCTATTAAGTTAGTTGTGTAGTATATAACACAGCAGGCCCTTGATCTAGAGTAAAACACACACACACACACACACACACACACACACACACACACACACACACACACACACACACACACAGTGCAGGAGAGTGTGTTCAGGCTGCAGCTGTACCCACTCTTCCTCCCAAGTTTTCCAGAGAGTGAAGGTGGTACTGACCGAGAGCGGAGCAGTGAAAGTGTGTGTTCTCGTGTATGTGTGTGTGTGTGTGTGTGTGTGTGTGTGTATACAGCTTGGCCCAGTGTGGGTGTTCAGTGATTTAGTGGCGCTGTCCCACTCAGTGCAGCTGGAGCGCAGCCTACAGACTCTCTCTCTCTCTCTGATGTCTAGGGTCGAAGGTCACCTGGGCCTTTGGCTCCCATTCATTTGAAAGTACAGCCCAGGGAAACACAGGGCCATCATGCATCTCTCTCTCTCTCTCTCTCTCTCTCTCTCTCACACTCTCTCTCTCACACTCTCTCTCTCACACTCTCTCTCTCACTCACACTCACAGCTCTCCCTTTTATCCGGACACTCCACTCAGCTAGCAACGTATGGGAGGTCAGTGAACCTCTGTCTCACTGGCCAATCTTTTACACTACCCCTCCTCCCTCCCAGTTTCCTCACCCTGCTCTCTCCCCCCTTTATGTCTCTCTCATCCTCTTATTTTCCTTCTCTCTCTCTCTCATTGACCCCTTCCCCTTCTCTCTCTTCTTCCTTCCATTTTTCAATCTGTCTCTCTCGCCATTTCCTTCCATTCCCATTTTCTCTCTCGCCTCCTCCTTCCCCTCATCACCTCTCCTTCTATTTGTCTATCTCTCTCTCCCCTTCTATTTTTGTCTCTCTCCTATTTTTCTCTCTCACTTTCTCCCACCTTCTATTTGTCTATCTGTCTCTGTCTCTCTCCTGTTCTATTTTTATATATCTCCTTCTATCTGTCTCTCTCGTCCCTATTTTTCTACCTGTCTCTCCCCTTTTATTTTTCTATCTGTCTCTCTCTCGTCCCTATTTTTCTACCTGTCTCTCCCCTTTTATTTTTCTATCTGTCTCTCTCTCGTCCCTATTTTTCTACCTGTCTCTCCCCTTTTATTTTTCTATCTGTCTCTCTCTCATCCCTATTTTTCTATCTGTCTCTCTCCTTTTATTTTCTATCTCTCTCTCATCCCTATTTTTCTATCTGTCTCACACGCTCTCCCCTTCTATTTTTCTCTCTCTCCTCCTTCCATTTCTGTCTCTCTCCCACCTCTGTCACTCTCACCTTCCACTGCTCCTGGGCTCCTTCCATTTCTTTATCCTTTTCTCTCATTCTCACCTCACCTAGCTCTCCTCTCTCTCGTTCTCTCCCGCTCTCTCTTCCTCCCTCTCTTTCTCTCTCCCATATCCCCTCTCTGCCCCCTTTTCTCTCTCTCCTTCACTTTCTCCCCCTCCCTTGTGTCCCCCTCGTCTTTCTTTTCCTTGTTTTTCTCATGTTTTTTTTCTGTCTCTCCCCCATGGACACCAAACATGAGAGAGAGTGAGAGAGCGAGAGAGAGTGCGCGCGAGAGAGAGAGGCACCCAGGCGTGCAGAGAGTGTTTCAGACACGCCGGGGTCACTGCAGTTCAGCTGAAATCAAAGTGCTGAGGGCGTCATTACACACAGAGCGAGCAGCGCGGTACAGCGCAGCCAGCTTAACCATTTCCACCCCACAGCCCCGACCGCCATTCCCCTCCACCTCCCAGCGCAGTCGGCTATTTAACCGCTCCTGCTCCTCACTTTCCCGCACGTCTGAACACACAGTGTCTCAGCATTTGCATACGGGGAGGGTGGAGTGGAGGGGGTACCTTCAGATCAGGTTCAGAGATTGTCTGTACCTCAATGTTTGGCTGAGTTAGTGGCTTATCTCTGTGTTTTATGCGTGTAAGAACATAGATATATTGAAGCATTGCGATACTATTTTTTAGATATACTGTATCGATAGGGTGGGTACTGAAGTTGGAACTTTTGAGGGTGCTGACTGATTTGTGTCGGTACAACGCAGTACCAACTGGCATCAAATGGCAAAAGCTCAAGTGTCTCAACACAGTATCTGCAGTATTCATAATTCGAAATATTCATAATTCAATTCTGATACAGATCAAGCGCCTTCCGCAGGTAAACAGCGCAGGCGTACCCCGCAAACAAAGACAACAGGACTCCCCAGACCAGACGACCTTCTTCCATTGCTGCAAACTCTAGTCCAGATGCTTATGGGCCCACTGTTGGTACTTTTGACAATGGACAGGGGTTAGCATAGGCACTCTCACTACTCCCCAGCTCCGCAGTGTGTGTTTTGAGACCTTCCTCTCGTAACCATCATTAAACATTTCTGAGACTTGTGCAACCTTGGTCAGTTCAACCCAGACGGGATAGTCTTCGCTGCCCGCACACACATCAAACAGACTGAAGAGCCCAACACCCTGTTGCTGGTTTATGATCAACCGGCCATACCAGCTTGGGATTTGTCAAAGTAGCGAACCACCTGTTCAGGTGCCGTCTAACATACATAGCAGACCTTGATACGCACAACTGTTACCAGATAATCACCGTTATTTGTTTCATGGACTATATGGACAAAAGTATTGAGACACCTGCTTGTTCACACCTGCTTTTGTTGGAGTAACTGTCTCTACGGTCCAGAAAAGGCTGTCTACAAGAGCATTGTCCCACATCCCCAACTCTCCAACTCATCCCTAAAGTATTGGACGGAACAGCACCATTATTTCAGAGAACAGAGCCCCACAGATCAATGTAGGGGGCTTTATACCCCTCTAGCCCACACCTGGCATTAGGCAGCATGGTGTCAGTGGGTTCATGTTTCAGACAGGTTGTGTGTGTGTGTCCACAAATATTTGGATACATACAGTGTGTTTCAACAAAATGTACCTTCATTCCTAGTGCTAATCCAGTGTACCATGATCAAACTGATGGAGACTGCGCTGCCGGCCTGGTCTGTGATATGTGTGTGTGTGTGTGTGTGTGTAACGTTATTAGTGTGGTGTGGTTGTAGAACATGGCACAGTTAAAGCAGCGTGGGGTGGAGGAGGAGGGCTGGAGCTCTTCAACGTGTCAAAAACAGCCTGCAGCTACAAAGCAGCTCAAGGTCAGAGGAGTAAAATATAAGGAGAGAGAGAGAGAGAGAGAGAGAGAGAGAGAGAGAGAGAGAGAGAGAGAGAGGGAGGGAGGGAGACAGAAGGAGAGTGGTAGTGACAGAAAAAGCAACAAAAAGTGAGAGAAAAAGATATGGAGAGAGTGCAGAAAGAGAGTGAAAGAGCAAAGAGAAATACAGGAAGAGAGACTGACAAGAGAGTAAGAGACAGAGAGAGAGAGATTAAGAGAGAGAACTAATAACAAAGAAAGACGAGACAGAAAAAGAGAATGAGAGAAAGAGAGAGAGCAAGAGACAGGCAGAGAGAGACAGGCAGAAAAAGAGACGGGCAGAGAGAGAGAGAGAGAAAGACAGGCAAAGAGACAGACATACAGGAAAAGAGACAGACATACAGACAGACAGAGAGAGAGAGAGAGAGAGAGAGAGAGAGGAGAGGGGAATGAGGGTGAAAGACAATGAGTGAGAGTAATGTAAAGGGGGCAGAATTAACCCCCCTAACCCCCCCCATCCTGGTTCTCTATTCTCCCCCTTCCCGCTCACAGGGGGTCAGACAGTGGTGGCTGTTTTGGCTTGTGATGGATCAGGCCACAAATCAAGCGTTTGCCAGGGTCACTGAGGTCAGCTGGACATAAACGCCATTCCAGAGAAAGGCCTGGGGGGAGTGTGTGTGTGTGTGTTTGGGGGGGGGGGGGGGGGGGTGGGGGGGGGGTTGTCCAGTAGCTAAAGGTGACAGGTTCAGTTCACTGTGGGTTGAGGGGGTTTAAAGGGGTGGATGTAATAAAAATAGAGAGAGATATTTAAAGCAATGATACACTATGAGTCTGTTGGCACCATGCTGCCTAATGCCAGGCGTGGGCTAGAGAGGTATAAAGCCCCCCAGCATTAAACTGTGTTCTTAAGAATGATGGTGCTGCTCCATCCAATACTTATGAGTTGGGATGAGGTGTGGGTGGTGATCATCCAACATCCTTACCTCACTAACGCTCGTCACCTAATACAATCAAATTCTCACAGCAATTCTCGTCCAAAATCTAGTAGAAAGCCTTCTTCCGTTGACGGTAAAGAAAGTTACTCCAACAAAGCACCTGGACGAAAAAAAAAGAATGAAAAGGTGTCCCAAAACTTTTGTCCATAGTGTATGGCTGACTTTGCATGCATTGGTGGTGTTAAGTCTTTACCCTCTTGGTGTCGGGAGCATTGCCAGTGCTAGGGGGAGTTATAAACGGCCGGGTTAACTGGCAGTACCAAATTGGGAAGAGAGGGAATCCATGAGAGTGCCAAGAAGATCCAAAGCTGCCACCTCAGCCCTCTCAACACTGTCTAATCTTTAGGCCATGCCTGCCCCTCTCTATTGGCCCAAATCTGGCCGGATATCCAATGCATTGGGCTTGGACCAGGTTAAAACGGTCAGCAGTCACTGCAGTATTGTCTATAGAGGCTAAAGACGGCACAATTTATTTATATATATATATATATATATATATATATATATACACACATTTTTTTTATGAGCTGTTCTCAGAGAAGCCTGAGAAAGCACACCTGTCTGGGGGGGGTTGATGGTTCTCTGTTCCCACATCGCTTCAGTGTGATGCTGGTCGGCACAGGCGTCTGCTAGCTGATGCTTTCCTCTGAGCGCGTTGGTTGCCCCGTGATGTTGCATTGGTGGCACTTTGGAAAACAGAGGTGGCTGGTTGCACCTGTGTCAGTCCTCACCATCCCAGTGTCGGAAGCATTATGTGTGATTGGGGAGAGGGCTAATGAGTGGGTTCAGTTATTGGCCATCTAACATTGGGGAGGACAAATTGGGCAAAAAATACTTGACTCACAACTCATCATATTTATAGTAGGGAAGGCAGAGTAAAGACTTTTAACACTGCTAACTGGATACTCCTCTCGAGAGTACATCACTCAGTCCAGTACAGTGAGTATCAGCAGAGCTAGTAAAGATAGTTAACATATCTGCAGTTTAGTTCTGCACAGGAATTCACAGACTCTCTCAGCTGGTGCTCAGACTTCTATAGCGTTTAGTGCTAAATGTGCACGTCATTTCTTTGGAAAGACGAACATAGCATCCAGCCCGATCAGCGATCGGTATTAGCACCAAAACACTGCTCTCTACACAGAACCCATTTTCATCAATACTGACACATTTACATCTACATTTAAGGCATCAAGCAGACGCTCCTTTCCAGACTGACTTCCAGAAGTGCTTCCCTGTCCACTCAGAAAACATCCTTAGCTAGAGCTAACAGCCTAGAGTCCAAATATATCTGTAGTCTAATGATGGCCGGGCTTAATGTTGTTTTTGTTGCCCTGAAGCTTCAGGTTTTCACATCGATTGTCGGATCAGATCGGCTTGTTATCTCAGGCCTTTAAAGGAGATGTTTGGCTGCGCTGGAGAGCTGGCAGGCGAGAGAGAGCGAGAGAGAAAGAGAGAGATAGAAAGAGAGAGAGAGGAAGAGAAACAAAACAAAAGACACATGATCTACCTGACCTTTCTCAAGCTGGATAGTGTGTTGGCTTCGCTATGGCAACAGTGCTAAATGGCCCACAGTAACCTTTCCATCTCTCTCTCTCTGTCCCGCCCTCGCTCACTCGCTCGCTCTGTGCAGGCCTTGCATGTGGATGTGTAATTGCTTGCAGGCATGTGAATGTCGTGGTTGAACTTTGGCCTACTGGAGAAGTGTGTGTGTGTGTGTGTGTGTGTGTGTGTGTGTGTGTGTGTGTGTGTGTGTGTGTGTGTGTGTGTGAGAGAGAGAGAGAGAGAGAGAGAGAGAGAGACAGTGTAGAGGTGGAGGCGGGGCATCCACCAACAGCGCTTGTTTTGTCTGGTGACATGGGGCACAGGCCCTCCTGTCTGTGCTGCCGCCCCGATGCACGGTGGGAGAGCTAAGCTGCTGAACCACTGTTAATTCTTTTAGTGCACTGCGTGCACACACACACACACACACACACACACACACACACACACACACACACACACACACGAGAGTCAGGGCCAATGAACAACTGTATGTTTCAAGACAAAGCAGAATTAGTCCTGCTTAGCTGGATTTTCCAATTTTCCAAATGTAGAGCTTCCTAACGCGTCCCTGCAGGTCCAGCTGTGTTAGATCAGGAAAATATGGATGGTCACATTATTTTAGCTATTTTTTGGCTGCTGCGGGTGCATTAAAGGCTCTTAAAAGCTTTTACACTGGCGCTAAATTAGCTGCTCGGCAAATCATTTAATTTACAGAACAGATCACAAGGTTGTGGGTTTGATACCGTATGTGCTAAGGGCGCTGTAGCCTGGCTGACCCGGCTCTCTGAATCCGGTTTCCGAGGCTGTGATACGGGACATTTGAGGGGGTAGATTGCTGGGTTATTGATCACAGGGTTATGGGTTCAATAACTTTGCCTACTAAGCTGCTATCTTAAGCAGGCCATAGACCTTAAACTCTCCAAGGGTGCTATAGCATGGCTGATCCTGCTCCCGGACTCCAGCTTTCTAAGCTGGAATATGCGACCAAAACGTGGTGCTGGCTCCAAGTTTTGCAAAGAGGAATGGAGTAAAGTTGCAGCGTCCAGATGTACAAGCCTAATTGAGGCCTATCCACTCAGACTCAGAGCTGGGATTGCGACCAAAGGTGCATTGACCATGATTCCATTTATATAAGCAATAAAAGAAGAACACATCCAAGGTGGTGAATACCTTTTTTATAGGCACTGTGTGTTTAAAATGTCCTTAAATATGTAGACAGAAGCCTACTGTGATCACGGCTATTATCTACCGATGTTGCCCCACCCTAATCAAACCAACTAATAGCCAAGTCCATTCACTGCCAACAGTTTTTCCCAGCAGCGTTACTGATGTCGGCTGGTTGCTGCAGGTCTAATTGGATTTAGGAAAGAAATCATGTAAATGTGGTATTTCCCCAACCTCCTGTGTCGATTAACTTCCATATAGTTTTAAGTACACTCTTCACCAAGGAAAACAGTAGCTCTGAAAGCTGAAAAGTACGCGTTCTACGCCTCATTTGTCCGCAGAGGAAGACCTAGAGCCTCGTTCGCGTACACACAAAGCTGCTGCTAAAACAGCACAGCGCTTTAAAATCCTCGCCACATCATAATTTAAAAGCTTCCCACATTTAACATACCAAACATTGCTTACGGGCGGGAGGAAAAGGCAAAAAAGGAGGAAATTCTTGGCTCAGGAGAGCGAGCTCAGTTGCTGAATATTTCTCTCCTGGAAAAGACAGAAGTTCCTTCAAATGCTTTGGATGGGGGAGAAAAAAAAGGGGAAAAAAAGAGATAATTTATCTTGTTTTCTCGTGACAACCTCTTGGCAGGGAGTGTGTTTCCCGTGCCGTCTGGCAATTGCATTAGCACAGCGCTTCTCTTGACCCACAGCCTCCAGCCCACCCCCACCACCACTGCTTGAATCGGCCCCCGACTTCCAGTCTATAAATCAGACAGGATTTGTTTCCCCACCCAGAATCGATTTATAATTAAACACAGAGGAAAGGAGGGAGAGGGGTGTGAAAACTCAGTCTGCTAATGGTGTATGCCATCCTTCTTTTGGCCAGTGTGTTGCTGGTGGCTGAAGTTGTGACATTTTCAGTGGTAGATCAAACAATCTAAATCTGCGACACTTTATTGGAAACATCTACCTTCCAGGTCAACCTTGCTTGTGTAGTTAGAGGGATATAGGGAAAGACTGGGAATGTCCCGATCAGGTTATTTTGCCCCCCAATTTAATCAGAGTCACTCAATGCAATGCAAAGTATCAGGCGATACTGATCCGATCTGATCTGATCTGGTCAGATCTTTGTGTTTGTATAAATACTACAGCCACACAGTTTAGATAAGTCTAGATGTGGAATGGGCAGTCCAAAAAAAAGTGGGTCAGGTTTACGTCAGCATGCCCCTGACCAATCACAGGGCTAACATGGCTCCGCCCTCTTTTTGAATCTGAACAACCTGGAGAGCTAAAGCAAAGCTTTAAAAAAGCTGACCCACAGGGACCCTCATACACCATCACTGTGGTGCTGAGACTGATCCACCACTCAAAGAGTTTCTGGCCAACAGTAACTATTCAGTTTGATTACAGCAAGTCAGGAAACCTTATTACATCATCAAAATCTCAAGTATGAGAGCAGACAGGTGGGCCACACAGTTTGCATGCCCACCTCCAGACAGACAGCTTGACAGATGGACGAAGAAAGGAAGAGAGAGAGAGAGAGAGACAGTGTCTGTACTCCACTACCATGAACAATACAAATAGGGAGAGAGACCGAGTGTGAGAGAGAGAGCAAGGGAGAGAGAGAGCGAGGGGAAGTGGGGGTCTCGGTCTCGGTTTGTGCTATGGGGCAGTGGAGCGAGCTCAGATGCGAGCTGATCTCAAAGGATTTCCCAGAGTGCACTGCATGGCAAAAGCGGTCAACTCAGCTGAGATGCTGAGAGAGAGAGGCAGATAGACATGTGACCTGAGATAACAGCAGCATCTACTATCTGACCATATGTGCACATGTGGTGTGTATATGGAGAGAGAGAGAGAGAGAGAGAGAGAGAGGGTATATGTGTGTGTGTGTGTGTGTGTGTGTGTGTGTGTGTGTGTGTGTGGCAGGGCAGTGGATGTGCCCTAAGGCCTGACCAGGACAGAGTGGTTGCAACTGCTACTGAGCCGCTCTGCAACCTCCTCTGAACCAGCCCTGAGCCTGAATGACCCTGCCTGAATTTAAGCGTGCACACGCACACACACACACACACACACACACACACACACACACACACACACACACACACACAAAAGATTACAGCTGCCAGTAGTTGCTTAGGTCATGCTACATAAACCCAACAGCCGGACTTGTTTGAGACCTTTCCACTGCAGACTCTGTGTGTGTGTGTGTGTGTGTGTGTGTGTGTGTGTGTGTGTGTGTGTGTGTGTGTGTGTGTGTGTGTGTGTGTGTGTGTGTATCTGAGCATAGGTCAGCCACATGTGGTCAGCACGTAGAAGAGCTGTGAAACTGCAGCCCAATACATGAACATGTAAATACTGTACATTAACAGTATATAGAAGTATCATATACTGGACACTATACGTCCAATTATTTGTGGACACCCCTTCTAATAAAAGCATTCAGCTGCTTTTAAGTTGCATCCATTGCTGACATAGCTGACACAACTTGTCTAGTCCCTGTAAAAAAAAATAAAATACTGCCAATAGATTAGGACTCTCTAGAGCTGTCAAATCTAAGGTGGGGTGATCATCCAACATCCTGACCTCACTAACGCGCTTATCGCTAAGTCCAGAAATCCTCATAGCAATGCTCTTTCAAAATCTTGTAGAAAACATTTCCTAGACAGGATTCCAACAAAAGCAGGATAAACTCTAAAAAGTGCAATAAAGTGTCCCAATACTTCTGTCCATATAATGGGCATCTGTTTAGTATTACATATATATATATATATATATATATATATATATATATATATATATATATATATATATATATATATATATATATATAGAGAGAGAGAGAGAGAGAGAGATATGTAGATATATATTGGACACATATGCGTAATATATGGAACATATGTAAATTATTGATTGGTAGGTCAGTACATGCTGTGTAAAAGTTAATGCAATTTGATTTTTTTTACAAGAATTTCCCCCCAAAAAACAACAAAGCAATAAATACATAAATAAAAACTCAACTTGAAAAAAAACTTACATTACATTATGTAAAATGAGTGATAAATAAATAATATAAATATTCACTCTCTTCAAGTCAATACTTAGTATATGCACCCTTTTCTAGGTCTCTATCAGGCTTGCATATCTGGACACGTTTACTCCATTCCATCCACAGTATATATTTTCTATTGTATTTACAAGTTTTTTAGGAAGTGCCGTCAATTATATTGACCATGATTCCATTTCTAAAAGCAATTAAAGATATATACATCCAATAGTAAATACTTTATATGGGTACTGTAATTGATTTAAAACCTTGTCTCACAGCAAGTATCTCAGTGGGGACTGACCTCTGGTGTGTAATAACTGGTTTACAGTGGGTGAATGTGCTGTGATTTGGGTTTCTATAGCATGTGTGTGTATTAGCATTAGCGTTAGCCTCAGAACTCGGGTTCTGAATGACCTCTTCAGTGCTGGTTTATAAACAGAGAAAGGAATTATGGTCTGTTTTCATGTTCCGCTTTAAGCTAGCTCCACACTGCAGAACCTCAACTCTTTTATTTACCTTCTGAGAACGTTTGCACTGCTGCTGGCTGGGTAATACTGTCTGTTAATGGCACCTTGAAGACATCAGAGGACGCTCTGAAGGCTGTGGTTAGAATAAAGACTCTGGAGAACTGGACTGGGATTAAAATAGCCCAAACCTGATCCATCAAAATATGCCTGGATCGG